>NW_007579224.1:0-16956 GCF_000690725.1 Stegastes partitus
GATGGATGGATGGATGTCTTAAAATGACAAAAGAGACAAAATAAACTTAACAGAATGATTTGTATTTATGGAACACACAAGCTTTTTACAAAGCAAAAACATTCGATGAAAACAATCTTGTTACAAATGAATGTTCTTTTTTAAATCAACACCACAAACATTAGAAATCAGAAAGACAACGAGAATAAACACTGTGTTCATGTGGAAGGAGGTAAATCAATGAATACTCAGACTGACTCAGACATCTGATTAGACGTTTGTTAGCTTTGATGTGAATCGTTTCCTTTAAACCGGACTGGAACACACTGCAGTCTTTCAGATTCAAACCTACAAATCTAAACATATCAAACACACAAAACGCTGCCGTTTCAAACTCTGCGGAGGCCTACATAGACATATGTGCAAGGAATACATACGGGTATATTATTGCAAAAATATAGATCTCAGGCACGTGTAAAATAACTTTCTTGGTATTTGCTTTTAGCTCATTTATAACCGTTTACATGGTAACCACATCCCACCTGAACATAAAATAAATACTGTGGTGGCAGATAATAAATAGTCATCTAGCTCTCAGTTAAACATCCGTTGGAAGGTGTGGTTAGCAGTAATGTTTCAAAGAATGTGGGCAAATAAATATGTGTCAGACAGAACGCTCATAGTTACGAAAGCCGAGAGCGGTCGCTTCCGTACATAGTTTCTGATTTTTTTTTAGATTTTACTCCAAGATCTTTCCAATCTTATTACCTCTGGTCTATAGAAGATTGTCATTTTTATTTTAATTGTATATTTTCTGAATTGTATCGAACAAGATCCATTTGTGTTAAGCATATAAAATTCACAGCATCTTGTTTTTACATGAATATAATGCGATAAGATGGGGTCTAGTGTCATCTCAAGGTACACTTGCTTAGCGTTTCATAGTAACCATGCCAATTTAGCTCAAAAAGTAAACTACACCTCATTCTAGAGCATGCAAATGTAATTATGTATGAAAGTGGCGTTATAGACATCAGGAGCTACGCACAGTGGTTGGCAATGCTGACAAACTGCTGCTGGGTTACGCCTTGTAATTCACCCCAATGGTTGGGATGTCCCGTATAAAATAAAACTCACTCTCCGGATATGAAACTTACACTGATTAAAAATTCCTCATAGAGTAATAACCAACTTTGGTTAAACATGGAGGTGTCCTGTTTTACAAACATCTCTCTTAAAATAGTGGTTTATGGGAAATTGCTTCTTGGACTGCAAATGACCACCAGAAGAAACTAGCAGTAAAACTAAGAAGTAGTGATGCAGCCATTGCTTCAGTCTGAAAGTTTCAACTAATATTAGCTGACAGGAAAAACTTTTTGCAGGTTTACTAGTTCTGATTTACTCTGAACATTTCACCTGTGAGAACGTTTTGCTTGTCACCGGTGACACTTGGTTGATGTGGTTTTCAAGTGAGGTGACAAAATGTACAATAGTGTGTTCAGTCAGACCAGCTTTCTACAGTGGCTCTACCTGATTCTTGAGACAATATCTCTACTTAAAGCTTTTAATCTGTAATGCCTCAATAATGTTAGATCAGTCCATATTCTACACATCTTCACAGAAGAACTTTCCTCCCAGTCAACACCAGTGGAGTACTGATTTCAGTTCGGCACAGATGAGAGGATTAAAACTAAAATTAGGATGCTGTTGTTAAACTGCAGATTACTGAACGTTAGAGTTTTGATGCACAACCAACTTTAAAACATGTTCACAAAGCATAAAGTTTCATTTCAATAATAAACTAAGTAACTTTTGGAGAGTCAAATACTTGATGTATTTAGTTTCTTCCCTTTTTCCCATCTTGCCTTTCTCAATATTCACATGTATTAGTAAAAAGGTATGAACATTTTTTTAGTGTTGAAGGTGAGGTAAAAATATTTTAAACCAATCCAGACTAAGAGCAGTTAGGTGAGTCTTAGTCTGTCTGCAGCGTTTAAGTAAAGTCAGTGAAAAAGCAGGTAACAGTGTGAGGATTTAAAATACTTTTTCTGGAGTTTTTGGACCAGATTCATAACAAGTTTTCTTCTGTGTTTAAAGGTTTCGCTCTACTCCTGTAGCGTGCTCTTTGACATGAAGTTAAGTCCTTCCTCCTTCAGTCGGGCCAACGCCGGCCCATACACCTCCTTCGTCATTGGAACCACCAGACCTTTGGTGCTGATTTCACCTACAAACAGAAAATAGGGAGATTTTGGTTTGAACTACTGCTCAATAATATCAGCTCACATTTTCAGCGTTATATCTGCTGGTGAGCGGATGACTTGGTGGAGTTACCACAGACAGGACGAGCGACCATTAGCATCACAGCTTTGCAGATTGTTAAGCTAATTTTAGTCTCACAGACAGGGCTAGCTAAGTTAGCTTTACGCTGAAGTGAATGCTAGTTTCACAAAATGACGTAAGAAGTGATAAGTTTCAGGGAGTAACAAGAGAAGCCGACAATAGATTCCCTTGATTTACAGATGATAACTGGACTACAAGGGCCTTTAAAGACATGGGATACGTAACATTGCTGCTTCATCAGTAAGTTAAAGGTAATTCTGTCATTCAAACATAGGTCACTTCTACATTGTTCCTCATGGCTCCATTCAGACATACCCACCACAGCACTCACGCAAATACTGGACAGTACACAAAGTGGTGAATAATACATATCAATGTCAAATTAAAAAAAAAAAAAAAAGACTACATCTAAACTAACAGCAGCTTATCAAACTATCCAAATAACTATATGATATGAAATACTTGACGAAAGAGAATCACAAAGGTGTTTTTCACAGCAAACTGCCTTTTGTGCTCTGTGATGTTTTGGGACTAATATTGGTCTAAAACAGGGGTGCCCAATCCTGGTCTTTGAGAGCCCCTATCCAGCATGCTTTAGATGTTTCCCTCTTCCAACACACTTGATTCAAATGACCAGGATCGTTATCAGGCTTCTGCAGAGCTTGATGATGAGCTGATCATTTGAATCAGGTGTGTTGGAAGAGAGAAACATCTAGAACATGCTGGATAGGGGCTCTCGAGGACCAGGATTGGGCACCCCTGGTCTAAAACATAGAAAAAGTCTTCCATAAATCGCTTCACACATGATAGGTGTGTGTCCATCTAAACTGTTGCTAGGTCAGGACTAGTATAAAGACCACCGTGATGTCACAGAAAGATGAGCAGAGCCTAATTCATTTTTTCATAGTTCTTGTTTTGATACTTAAAAAAATATTTGTTATATCGCTTTAGTCATTTTTAATGTGAAAAACAGGCCATCAGCAAATACTTTTTTAGTTGTCGTATTTCCTGACAAAATTAAACCAAATACAATATTTGTTGGTACCACATTAGTTTATTAAGGTAAACTAATCTTCATGTATTTATTGAACAGTTTAAAAACAGCACTCTCTCTGTAGACAGATATGAGCACAATTCAAAAATGACATTTAAATAAAAACGAGCAGTGTGGTTTTAATCAAAGTTTTGAGCCTGGATTATCTTTTAATGGTACATTCAATTACAGTTTGACATGTAACAATCAGAGCTGGGGGTGACTGTAAGAAAACTCCTCTCCTAACTGATCAGATTGTGTCGTGCTGTCCTCACAGGTTTAAGCTCTAGACTGGACTAAGTGTGCAAGTCTCAAGTTGGTTTATTGAGAAAGGACTGAAAAAAACGGAGTGATGTCACTGACCATTAAGGACCATGCGAGCGGCAATGGCTGCTGGGTATCCTACAGTCTTGGCCATGGCGGAGAAGCCACTGGGGTCACCGTACACCACCAGGCTGATGTGTTTGGTCTCCAGCTCGCCAGTTGGGTGGCGAAGCCCCACGTCGTTTCTCATGACGATCATGTCCCGCTCGCCCTTATCTGAATGCAGGACAGAAGTGATCAGCTGATGTACCAGTATTACATTTAGAGCTTGTGTTCTGTGGTAAAGATAAACTCACCAAAGGAGAGTTTGGCTTCCAAATGCTTCGTAAGAGCAGCCAGAACGCTGTCTGCGTGAGGCACTGACTCATCGCTCAGCATCCCAAACCTGCAAAGAAACAAAAAACAAGACATTTTCTTCACAATAAAATAACCTTTACAAAGCCATATTAAAAGCTTCAAAGAAAATTACTCTGCTGCAATACCCCAGCAGCGCTGCGGTGGCGGCCCACATGTCCTTGGCTAAATCTAAAGAGATGAGCAGTTGCTTTTTGTGGCTGCTTTGCTGGTGAATTGAATAAATGAACAACAAGTCATTCAATTTGAGCTGCGAGTGCATTGGTTTTTCCCTTGAACGACACAGATGGAATGTTTCCAACAGTTCACTTTTACCGTCAGAGGAATTTACATTTCAATGCCAGCGTGGCCCTCTTCCCTTCACCGCCAGCAGCAGCGGAACAATGACGGCACGAAGCCTTGGTCTGAAGAGACCCTTGGAAAAGTTAATTTAAATTGAAGATTGTGCACGCTACACCACTTCAGGCATCCTCGTTAGGGAGGGAAGTGAAAAGTGTGCAGAAGAGGAGCAGCCTCAGCCTTGCTCTCAGCGTGCTGTTACAGCACCAACGCTTACTTCTACCTCATTTGCTCACAGCCGAGCAGCACAGAAAAATAGACATCAAAAGAAGCAGTTTATAGGGGTACTGTGCAGGATTTGGACCGTTTCTTTGCACAACATTAATAGCTGCTTAACACAATTTGCTTTAGGGTAGCTTCTTATGTTTATGACTTTTGAAAATCACTTTCTGGCCATAAAATAAGAAAAGAAAAACTATTCTGCTGTGCAAAACTTATGAACTACATATTTGGTCAAAACTAAGAAGAGATCAGGAATGAACTTTGTGGCATTTGTTTTACCAAATAAAAGGTATTATGCCACAGACATATGGCAAAAAAAAAAAAATTAATAACTATTAACAACTTCATTAGCTGCACACTGTCTTTTCTGCTGCACTTGACTGCAACTACCTGGTGCAGTAGCCCTGGCTGAACTGGCTGACTGATTACTTCCTGTCAGTTATCTGTAAATAAAACTGGCTGTTTTGATGAACCCACATCTACAGTTTAGTATTTCACACAACTAAATATAGCTAAAAGTCATCACTATGGACTGTCCTATGACTGCCATGCAGGTCTCCAAGACATATTGGCCATTTCTCGTGTATTTTTATACATAAAAAATTGGCTTCACATTCTAAAAACACCTACGACTCTGTGTCCCCATGACCTCCATCTAAGTGACAACTTGATGTTGGGCAGCAGGCACAGGCTGGCCAGCTACTCTAAACCTTAACCTCCCTCCAGTGCAGCAGCTTCACCCTGGCCGTCCGCCATGCTCCTCAGCGTTTTATTGCGTTTTTTTATTTAAAATTTTCATTCCTTCCTTCATTCCTTTTTGATTTCACTGTGTAATTTGCTTTTTTATGTGTTTTTCAAAGTTGTGTTAACATTAAAATTATTATCTGAATACCTTGATAAATAAGCTAAAATAGTTAAAGTAAAGTGGTAAGATTAAACAAACAAAACAAAAACAAAAAACAAATAGGTAATTTAAAAATGATCACTAATTGCAATCAACTAAAATTTAAAAAATTGTTCATAACAGACTGTCTCACCCAGCCCTGTTCTCACCATCTCAGGGTGTCCATCCTGAAATCATCCTGTCCGATGCAGTCGAACACAGCGTTTTCAAAGGCATCCTGGGAGATAGAAGAAGACAGTCCCATCTGCTGACAAAGGAGTTCTTTCTGTAGTGAGGAGGGGAAAAAAATCACAGTAAATGCTTTTACCAATTCTCTGTTTAGTTCCATCACACCTAAAATCACATTTAAATTTCCGTTCACATTCACCATTTCCCCCAAAGAGACCAAGAGCTCATAGTTTGGCACCTTTAAAAAGGGTGACTTCAGCCGTTTTTGAAGTTCCTGGTGGGCTGTAGGTAGGGGGATATTTATCTGCTTCTCTTTACATCTTGTGCCCCCAAAAATAAATAAACTGTGTTTTCAAAAATAAAAGGGGTGGGTTAAAACTGCCAATCATCTTTTGTTTTCTTATAAACATATCTCGAACACGCAGCGATGCGTTTCCCTTTCAACTCAAAAGGATAAAAGATGATGAACACTATCTGCGGTAAACTCTCATCTCTCATCAGCGCCTCGGCTTAGTGCACCCTTGATGTTGTTAAGCAGCTATTGACAGTAATAGACTCTTCCCACTTCCCCAGTCAGAAGCTTCAAGTGGCTGAGCTGCCAAACAGCTTGTTTCATTAAACTGAATGAGTGCAGAAAGAAGCAGGGTGCACTGGTTTAGAGGCTGCTTTTCAAACATGTGTTTAGATGTTTTCAAACACTGTGAAGATTCTCAGCTGAGGATCCTACCCAGGAAACGGGAGCTGAAGTGCGCTGCAAGATGGGACTGGGCTCACTGTTGATTAGACCCAGTTTAACAAAACCACTCATGGCCTTGGAAAAGCCCTGTGGAGCAGACCAGGAGATAAAGTGAGTCACAATGAAAACAAGAAATACAAGATAGAGAGACACTACAGGTTTAGGCAGGAAAAACATGTTTGTATACGAACACTTTTCAGAGACAGGAAGTGTCTTATAGCTTCACCCTTGATTTGGACATTAGATTTACAGCCAAACACATCCACAGTGATTCACTTTTCTTGACCCTGCTTCATTACCGTCATACCTTTCCTCTCTTATTTTGCACGTAAAACCCAGTTGGAAAGTCTTGTATGACATAACTATGTCATGGAAACTGGAAACAGTTGATCCTCTCTGACCAAAAGTACGATTACCTTTATAAAACATTTACTCAATAAAAAAGAACAATAGATGTAATGTGCAATTTTGTTCTATGGCATCAGAAGTTAGTATTTCCTTTTAGAAATAATATGTTGTAGGCATTTTGCACATCACATTTTATTGCATGTACTCCCCATTTAAAATACCACCCTAACACTTCAGTCAGCTTTTTTCTTGTCCAGAACTCTCCATTTAAAGAAAGAACTTGTCTTAGCTTGATTTTCATTGTATTCCCAGAACCGTCGCTAAAGCAAACATGTTTGAGATTTAATAATTGTCACTCTGACCCCATCTTACACTCTGTATTAAAACTCTTAGCAATCTGATTTATAGTTTTCAGACAGGAAACCTGGAAGTAAAGTACAACTTACTGCTTTTTAAATAATGAAAGAAACGCAGATGTTTCAATATTTATTGCATATTTATTTTATGCAATAAAATAAATTTTATAATTCATCCTACATCCACCCAACCGGTCGAGGCAGATGGCCGTCCCTCCCTGAGCCTGGTTCTGTCTGAGGTTTTTTCCTCCCCTGCGGGGGTTTTTGGTTCCTTCCCACTGTTTCGGACTGCTGAAGCTTATAGGGAATCCAAATGCTTTGGATTGTTGGGTGTTTCTGTTTCTGCCTTTGTTAAGCGCTATGTGATGACTTGTTGTTGTAAATATGCGCTATACAAATAAAATTGAATTGAATTGAATTGAATAACTTTTTAGCTAGAAAAACATTAAAGAATTAGTAGAAAAATTTATCTGTAATTACGTTGATAAGTGATTAACTGTTACATGTAAAATCTGACTTAGTTTCTCTGGATCAGTTCTGAGGATCTATTTTTTTTGTCGCAGCTCTTAACCAAACTGATCTGCTGCACAGAAACTGTCAAAGGTGACTGTAGAAAAGTCAACAACCACACTACACAAGTGAACCAGAAAATTAACGTAATGCATATCAAACAGCTACAATTATTTTATAGCATCTGCCAGTTGTGCTTGCTTGCTTGTACTTGCTCATGTGAGTTAGTGTTGTACCTTGAAACGCAGCGTTCCTCTGATTAGAGTGTGTGCTGTCTGGATGCCGTACGGCTCAGAGTACTTGGTGCTGTCCCTATTTGGAAATCCCTCCAGGTTGAAACCTGGAAAGAAATCCATCGGCGTTGTGGAATCCATCAGAGACCCACCAGGTGGGACACTCACCACCTCAAAGAGACACAAACAAATACTCATCCAGTGTCTTCTCTTCACTAAAGGCATTTAAATATAGGAGCAGAATTTACAGAAAGAAGTGCACAACAATAATCATCTGTGGTCTTATAATATATAATAATACTTTGAGGCTTCTGTACCTGGTTGTCTCTGAGGAAGATGGCAGGGCTGATGGTGTTGAGGAGGACACCATAAGGACTCCAGCTAAACTTGTAACGAAGAGGATTGTCTGAGCACTCAGGAGCAGGAAGACCACCACAGAACGAGGTGTAAGATTCCACCTGAACAACACAATATTAATAATATCAATTCATTGTGATTCGACTCACTGATCAGCAATATTTTTTAGGAGTGGTCTCGTATTGGAGGACGACAACATTATGTGTTGGTGACGTCACATATTCTTGGAAATGGAGAGTCGAACATGGTCTTTGGAAAGAGCGATGCATTTAGGGCCTTTGTACCTTTAATGTGGCAAAATTAGTAAATATTGAGTTTCGCTGCCATGGAGAACATTATTAGTGACAATTAAAAACGAGTTTGTAGCATCTCCCAGTGTGTTTACTGTAGATATGAAACAAGAACAAAATCTGTCAAATCAACGAAAATGACAACAATTTATATGCTTCGCTTATTTCTTCTTATACTAACGGTCTCTTAGAAACTTTCTCAAGACAATGAGCAGAATACAGTTGGTAATTTTCAAAGTGTCTGAAATCTGAAGGTTCAAAATATGTGCTTACACACTGGATGACTGGATGCACAACTTGTGCTTTTTGTAGCATATTTCTCAAACTGACATCACATTGTTGATAAAGAATGTATTTACAATTTTAAATTGGGTTGTTAAAGAAATGTGACGAACATATGCAGTGAGTGGAACACTTCACACTTTTGACAACTTATTCAAATATATCTTGGACGGTATTTATTACAGAGATATGGATGGATGATTCTTCTGACTTACTGAAACTGTCAATAATCTTCTGTTCAGTAATTTATCGTTTGAACCTGAATCAAGTCAGGTCCATGTCTCGATACATAAAGAGGTTAAAATGTTCTCTGGTTGTTTTCAGATTGTGGTTTTGGGAAAGAAAGAACTGCAGTCCAAAGAAACCCTCCTCATTGTATGTCTGACTGTGTGATGGTCGCCAGTGTATGGGCTAAAATCTGTGTGACATTCAGCAGACAGGAACATGTGGACTGTGAGTTGGTGCAATGGATCAATATAAAATAAAGCCTCTTCCGTGTGTGTTAAACACTCATTATCTGACACACACTCACACAGCGTGTTGACTCACAATGCAGCCGTCAGCTTTGGCCTGATCAATACACTCCATGGCCAGCATGTGGTCGATGCCTGGATCCAGTCCCATCTCATTTACAATGGTGATGCCTGCTTCCTCCACACTGACAGACAGACAGACGCGCGCACACACACACACACACACACACACACACACACACACATACATTTATTGTATATTGAGTGTTCTAATGCCTTCTCATTAGTGTTATTTAGGGTGGCTTTAACTTATATAGACTGTACACTCATAGACTCTAGTATGTAAATGTGCGTGTAAAATATATTTGATTGATACATAATGGATGTTGCTTTTTGGGAAAGAAAAGTCAGTCGACCACATGAGGTGAAACAAATGTGACAAAAGCAAGACATTTCTAGTCTAATGCAGTATTTTTCCGAAATTACTACTGTATTATTTGTACATACTCATTTATGATATGAATGATGACCAAACCTATGAAAAAAGGGGCCCAAATTGTAATACATGCAATGAAAATGGAAATTAAATCTTAATAAATCCTGCTAAATCTTTGTCTGCAGTGTACTGGATTGTCACCTGCTCTGTAGCTCCTTCATGGCAGGACTCAGGTAGCTGGCCGTCACCATGTTCACCTTCCTCTTGATGCAGTGTTTAGCAACAAGTGGATGGAATGCATAAGGCAGCATGCTGAAGAGCAGGGGGAGGTGGTGAGGTTAGGACATATTACTGTGAAATAAATCTCAATCAATGCATTTTAAGATAGTGTCATGGAACAGTGCTGAGCCTGACAACCTGAGTCAGTGAATCACACACAACTCTACGAAATAACAGCCTCCATTGAATGGCAACTTTAGAGAACATAAAAATATAAGGAAATATTTCCATTACAAACACCTAGTAGTACAGTATCATATAAGAGTTGATGAGAATTAACTATCCTCCCCTCAAATATTTCAAACTCTAAAAAGACAGTTCCATGGATAAAGATGGCTGGTTGCACGCGTCGAACATGCAGTGGCTGCTGTACCTGATGACCAGGTCATGATCTTTGACCAGAGAGTCGAGGTGTCCCTCCTGACTGCTTACGTCCAGCGTGATGGGGATAGTGTTGGGGTATTTGGCTGCCAATTCCTCCGCTTGCTTCAGTAGCGCTGATGCTAAATGCAAACAAAGAAAGATCATTAGGTCTTTAAGCCTTAGAGGGTTTAACTTCTGAGGAGCCATTTATCCACAGCTACACTAGTTCAAAATGTTTGGGTGCAGAGTAAATTGTAAAGGCCCTGAAAAATAACTTTCCTAATTAGCTTTGTACACTTTCTCTGAGCCAGAATGTGAGGACAATGTGAAGTTATCTGCTAATGATGACGGTCCGCTGTCAACCAAATCTGATAAAATCACACCTGCACAGCTCCAATGAAGCAGATCGGCTAAACTTGTACATCAAGATCTAAGACAAATGGGTTGTAGTCTGGAATATTTCACATTTTTGAGAATTCTTTGAGTGCAAAATGGGTTTATTTTTGCCTCTTGTGGCAGGTGGGGGACACACTACAACTGCACTTGTCAACTGCATCAAGTATACTGATTGACACTGGTATGAATCTGTCAACCTCAAAAGTTTCGCAATGGTTTTGTTTCAGCAGCAAGCACATACAGTTAGGGTCTGAGAGGAATAACACGTCAGGCAGCTACCTGTACTGGTGAAAGGTCCCATATTGTGCTCTTTTTTTAGAAAATCAATGACAGTCTTACATGTCCCCAGAATGTGTTTTTCAATTTGTCAGCTCAAATGCTGTAATAAAGGTTCACTTTACCATGATTCTAAAAGCCCTGGTGGCAGGAGGAGTGGCAGGGGTAAAGGTGCTCAGGTTTGGATGACAAACTCACCTACAGTGACCTGAGTCTTCTCATCACGGGTCAGATACTCAACAACAGGCCCAGAGACATATCCTGAGCCGAGCAGCAGAACTCGCTTCATGCCGGTCTTTTTCATGATTTCAGCCTTCTCCCTGAAGGACATCAGACATGCAGTTAGAAAACCACCTTAGTAATACTTCAGTGGAGCTTAGTGGCTGTTTCCACCTAACAGGTGGGGATGTGAAACCCTAAACCACACACACTTTGAAAACACTGGACAAAAAGGGAGTTTCAAAAGATGGAAGCACCGCAGAAAAAAAAGGATTTTATGTCATAAGACATTTTAGAAACTGAAATCTCATCCTCAGGTAAATCCTTTGTTAGAGACAACAGTTGTTGGAGAGTCAGCTGCGTCATTAAGGCTCCATTTCACTATTTTCAACAAATTTCATCCTTATTTATCTAGTAACAAAAATCCAGGAGAGTTTGTTCAACTCTGCTTCTAATTCTGTTCACAATGCTGAGGAGATTTTATCAGAATGTTTCCCTTCCACCTGGTTCTTAAAACTAGATGACTGGAAGAGAACTAGTCAAGTTATCAACTGGTGTTACAGCCTTTCTGGCCAAAACATTCCAGCCACTCAGCCTTGAGTCGTTACGCAGTTTATTTTACATCAGCAAGCTACCCGTACAGAACTATTGTAGTCTGCATTCAATGTCAAAATTGTCTTTTCATTCTTACAAATGTATAACTTTGGATGACAAGAAAATAGTCAACATGACAGACTATTTGTTCCTTGTTTAGGAAGTTAAGTCAGAATGTCAGACAGTGGTGGCACATGTAAATTTAAAAAAATATATATCTTTGTGATAATTCAACGGCAACAGTCTTCCTGTACATGAAAACATGCACACTTTTTCTAGAAACAAGTAAACTATGCTGGGAATTACGCGTATGATTCTAGCTCACAGTGAATCCAAGCAAGCTGTGTATACAATATGGGTTTTTATAAGTAACTTATTCAATTTTTTGGCACAAATTCTGATCAATAATAAGCACGCAATTTGAAAACCTGTGAACCATTAGTTTTTGCACAGGTGGAAACTACACTAAGGGGAAAAATAAATTCCTTCCTCAATGTATGTTTTTTTCCTGCCAAATCATAGCAGAACGCTGCCGTATCTGAGCGGCTGTGGCTCATGTGGTCAAGCGGGTTGTCCTCTAATCGCAAGGTTGCCGGTTCAACCCCCCGTCTCTCCACAGTCGAAGTGTTGGGCAAGACACTGAACCCGAAGTTGCTCCCAATAGCAGGCAGCACCTTGCATGGTAGCTCTGTCACCATTGGTGTTTGAATGTGTGTGTGAATGGATGAATGAGAAACATTGGAAGTGCAGATCATTACTTATCTGGAAACAGTGAAGGAAATGTCCATGACACTAGTAAAAATGCAAACATAGAGGAGAAATCTAGCACAATAAAGTGATCTTTTCACTGATGAATGAAGAAGAATGTATGTAAAATGCATGGAACAATTTTATATTTCCCCACAGCTTTGATGATTTAAATGATGGGTCCTATTTTACAGATAGGGATATTTCTGTCTTTGTCTAATGAATAGGCTAATATTTGCCTGTTGGGATCTCAGAACGGCGTATGTAAATGTCCTCATTCTAACAATGCAATGTGTAAAAAGTCAAAGTGGCAGCAAAACTTAGCAAACAAAACTTTTTCCATGAGGCTCTGGACTTAACCAGGAGGGTGCCAGCCAGCAGGGAGGGGCGGACACAGTCAATGGGGAGACGATCATCAAAGGGAAATTGTAAAAATGAAATTAAACATTTTATGTATTTGTGAGTTATTTTGTCAGAATTCTTTTATTAGTCAGAAACTATACACTAGTGCCATGGCTGAGTGGAATGCCTATTTTATGTATTTTTTTATATCTAATGAGATGATAAATGTGAAGTTGCTGGTTTCACAGAAGGTGCATTCCATCTGATGGAAAATATTTGGAAATCACATTTATGCATATGTAAAAAAAAAAAAAAAAGTCTCATGTGCAATAAACATGAGTATATACATATTACATATTAACATGAAATATTTAACTCGCTTTTTTGTTAGATGTTTAACTGTAACGTTAGTTAACATGCATGTTAATACATTCATTCGTTTTAAAAATGAAAAATTCTTGTGATCTAAAAGTATTATTAAAATGATAATTAACAACCATTTAAGTATTAAAGACATACCCTCATCAATACTTACCCATTAGTTTATTTCTACACGTATTGCTCATTATTATATCAGACATTATATAAGGATCAGGGCTCTAGTCGATAGTTGTAGTAACTTTTACTGCATAAAATATTGATAAAGTGGTAATTAAATTAGACATCAAAGAATAAGACTTTTAGAATCTGGCCACATATTCACTGCCAATTTCTGTTTTCTGTTTATACTGTCAAGAAGCTGGCAGCGACCGCAACGGTACATTCAGTACTCAGAAAGTACTGAAACATATTTACATAAACAGCAGTGACAATACAAAGGCAGTTTATGCATGTTCGCAAGCAGCCTCTAAAGGGTTAAAGAGAGTTCTTCTCCAGATAACTTGATTCAGTAAAAAAGTGTGGTTTTGCATGCTGGATTATCTTAGCATCCAATCAACAACAACAACATCAGCATTAATATAGAAAAGAGGCATCACCCGGGGTGACCTGTGGCATTAATATCCCACCACCAACACCACCAACCCCCAACTCAAATCCCCAGGAGTCAGACCCGTGGACTCGTTAGCTCTGGTCTAATTGGTTGCGACACCGCACACATGCATGAGTCGCAGTGGGACTGACTGGAGGTCTGCTTGGCACTCGTCTTCTTAATTAAAAAGAAAAGATAGACGTTCCCTCAGGAGGATTTCTCCCGAGTTTACATATCTTAAGGAGCCAAACTTAATCAAAAGGATTAAGATTTTGGTGGCATGGCTTGTCTGGAAAAAAAAATGATACTTAGGATCAATTAGAAAGAAAACTCATCAAGTCTTAGAGGTGGCCTAAATATGAGCGAGCAGAACGCCTCAGTGTGAATAACACTCAGGCTTGACTCTCAAGAAGAGGCTGAAATCTCTTTAGCCAAGCTGTTCACGGAGCCACTGAAGAGCAAAGCTGCCTTGAGCCTGATTATGACTCTGTTAATGATCTACAGAAGCAAATAGCATTACTACTGAGGGTTGTGGAGTCACAACAGATTTGACCAGGACATTAAAATGTTATTAAGTGGATGAAGGACTGAAGGTCCAGAGAAGCTGAGAGGGCTGTAAAATATGCAGACTGTGTCATCAATCAACAAATGTAGCCTGAGAAAATAATCAAAGCAGATTTAAAGGATAATACTGAAAAAACTGAAAGTTGATGGGGATTTCACAGATTACCAGTAAATCAAACCATGCAGATGAATCGTTTTTAAATGGTCTGATTTTGGAGAATTTCGTTTTCTGTTCTACACAAGTCAGAGGAGAAGTTCAATGTTATCTCTGTAAATCTATCACAGAAATCAGCCTAAGACTCCTGACTTAGCAAAAAAAGCTGCTAGCCTTGCTTCTATTAAAACCTTATGTTTGTATTATAAGATATGTAATAATTCCCGATGACAGCAAGCTAAGACTTGATGGGGGCAGTTCAGCAGCATGAACAAATCCCAAGTGTGCTCTAATAAACAGCTTTTTCATACTTATCAACAATAAGCCTCCATCTTTGTTCCCGATGGCTTTCTGTGCAGGTTTCCCAAGGTGTGCTAATCTGCTTTTAAAGCCTGGCCCTCGTCACCCCCCATCCACACCTGCAAACCTCCAGTGGTGGAGAATGCAGCCAGTGGACAGCTTCCGTTGCAGGGCTTTGTGGTCTAACACTGTCAGTTTGGGTCCCTTGCTACCTCTGCCTAAGTGACACACCTAGGTGTACCCAAAGTCAGAGCAGGATCCCTGTTCAGTCCGGCTCAGCCATTTGGGACCTTAACTGTAGCGAGGAGTGGCACTAGTCATCCTTTGTGTACTCCAGGTACCAGAGGTCAAGAGTATCTTTAAGCATGTGTACTTATCGCATTTGACTGATGATTTTACCTGCTTTATTTATTTAATGTGCAACAAGGGGAGATAATTCCTTTATCCTTTTTTAATTTTATCTATGTGTGTAAATTGTGCATTTTGCATTGTTGTGTTAAACATAAAATTTCAAAGCATAGGTGGTTAAATTCAGACTATCTTTCTCCACACTCTCCATTAAAAACAGGACCTTAAAGACCATAAATATTTATAGTATTAAGTATTTTTGTGTGGTAAGAATTTCAGCCATACTGCCCGACTCTACTATTAATTCAAATTAGACAGACAGACATGAGGCAACAGGTTATGTTTATGTAAGGTTTTAAGGTTCTGATGCAACCTTTTTGCTTTCGAAATTTGTTCCCTATTTGATTTCCCAACTCCACAACACCCACCTTCAGTTGCTAAAGAACCCATATCTGTTAGCTAGAGATGTAACTGATACATTAACCTGAGAGACAACATTTAAAGAGTACAGTTCAGTAAATAGATTTGTAATGCTGCCATAAACAGTAACAAAAGCTTAAATCTGTGTGCTGACAAGCCCACAACGATAATGTCAGTACGTTGGTATGTATCGCAGGGAAGGCTAAAAATGTCAGTTTTACCCCACTTTGAATTTTTTAACTAAGCTACATTAAATGTCTTGGACTTATCTCTGTCGTAGATGTACAGAAATGAAATTAGTATTCAACTTCTCGTCTGACTGCAAACTTAACTACATGCCAAAACGAAATGAAAGAAGACGGACAGATGCGACACAATGGGTGATGGCGGTTTTTGTGTAAAGTGAGAAGAAAAGATGTTTCTACCGCTCGATGCCCAAGGGAAAACTCCAGCTTCTGCAGTTGGCTAGCAACGATGGCCTACTAGAACGCTAGCCATGCAGGTGTTAATGCAGACACAGCAGACACCAGAGGGCAGCACTACGCAGGAACAATCACAAGGTGATGGTTAGTCGCTGTGCGTCCAGCTTTCAGCACTGCTGGTTGGACAACGCTACAACATCACAAACTGCAATGCTGAAAAGGTTGAGTTAAGGAGTGCAACAGCAAAAAACAGGAGACTACAAAGCACAAATATTACTAATCCTAACTACTTACTGTGACTGACAACCTCTACAGTTTAGAAAGTTAGTACAGGTGAGCTATTACAGCGTAAGAATGACTTATAAATGTTACCTGTCTCGTAATCTTTAGACATTTTATCCTTAGATTGGTTGCATTAACTCGCAAATGGAACAGGTGTGTACCAAAGCAATTTTTGGACAGTTTTTATTTACATTTTAAATTAGAAATATGCTGAAACACATAAGTATCTCCAAATACAAATACTAAACCTTTTACCAAGACTTCAATTTAAAACATACACTCGACACCAACATTTCAGTACAGATATCATATTGAATGTTAAACTCACGGTTCCAGTCTAAAATCAGTCTTACCTTCTTTCTCGAAGTTTTTCAATGTATTCAAACTTTGGGGTGAGTACTCCGTTAGAGGTGATAACAGCCTTGAGGAACAAATAAAATAAAATTAACTTCAGTGTTCTGCGCAAGGGTAAAATTAATCTATATTTATGAATACATTTTTAAAAAATGACAATGCATTTGGATCTCTAGGCTGTATTGAAAAGCCGTGCTCCACCCAGAGTAGACCTTTACAAAATGAAACACTGAATGACTTGT
>NW_007579224.1:17166-35337 GCF_000690725.1 Stegastes partitus
GTCAGACAGAACCAGGCTCAGGGAAGGCGGCCATCTGCCTCGACCGGTTGGGTGACCAAGTGTTTACAATTCACTGTTTCTTTGTTGTTCTCCACAGCAGCAGCAGCAGAGGCTCATGGGCATTGGTGTATTTAGAGCTGTCTGCCGTGCCAATGCAAAACATGATTTTTCAGAACGTAATCTTTAAGGTGAGGTTTAATAACTAGAAGACATGACATATCTCTACAGGATATTACTTGTCAGGGAAAGCCCTGAATTTCTCTGTTAAGGACAGTGCTTTAAAAACAGACACATAGGCAAAGGTTGATCAGTCCAAAACTGTCTGTGGTGTGCGTGCACAGTCATGCAACATGTGCAAACAGTAGCTGCCATGAGTCAGGATGTTGCATGGCCTGGTACTATTAAGGTGCATCAGGTCAGGAGCACCAGGAGCATGTTCACTGTTTTGCACCGGGAATGTGTCCCCAGAGTCAAAGGTCAAGGTAATGTTCTGCTGTAACATCCTGAAGTGTCTGAGGGGGGACTGTGGCATTTGGCAGGTGAGTTCTCCACTCTACTGCGTGCTCGGTCACAGTGTAATTGTTGTTCTCCATCTACCCAACCCCTTCTACCTTACGAGCTAGATTTCATTCCTTGTGACTTCTTCCTCTTCCCCCAAAATGAAATTAAACTTTAAGAGTTGCGGTTTCAACACAGCTTAGAAGATTCAGTAAAATCACAGATGGTGCTTGACATGCATTTACATAACAGAACTTTAAGGGATCATTTCAAGCATTGCAGAAGAGCTGGAAACATTACACCACTTCATAAGTAGGCTACTCATCAGGGACGGTGGCCAAATTTAAATCAGGTAGGATTTGTCATTTTTATGGCACAGTCTCAGAACCTTTTTCACCAACCCTCGTACCAAACATATCACCATCATCTAATTTACTATGCATGTATCTAATAGGTAATCAATTGTGAGATAGCAAATTAATATGAATTTGTTGCTTGTTTTAGAAACTGAGAAATTAGAAAATTAGGTTAGAAACATGGCTGTGCAGCAAATACAGCTTTACATTTTACTACTACTAACATTACACTACTTACGTCTCGGACTTGAGGACTAAACTCCTCTTCCTTCATTGGTCTGGTGGCGTCTGAAGGCAGCTGGTGATAAAAGGACATGAAATTTACAAAAAAATAAAGAACTTACAAGAAGGCAAATCCTGTCTGCCAGGAATTTAGTTCACCGCATGAAACCTGCCGCAGCCATCTCCCACAGTAAGCTTAACCAGAAATCAGACAGAAGCAGAAAGCACCACAGCGGAAGACAGAAACCCAGTGGCATCACCACCCAGTGGCATCGCCAGCCACCGTCACCTTACCTAAAACCCAGACATCTTACCATCTCCCATATGTAGGGGAAGAGTCGGTCTCCAAAGTACTCAGTGGCTTCGATGGGAAGCTGAGCAGGAAGGTTGTCAATGGAGCACATGAGGATTCCGTTGCCCTCCACACTGCCAGGATCACAAACAAACTGGTGGTTATCGACTGGTACCTTGGCAACAATTGCTTATCCAGGAGTCCATGTTAAACATATACAAACTTATGACTGAAAATACCTTCACTTATAAAGCTAATGAAGCTAATCAAAGTTTCCAACGTAAATGTTTCTTAAGATTCTAATGCTCTGATGTTTTTGCTGATTTTTCAGAAAGTGCTGGTTTGACAGTATGTAGCTCTGCTGAACTGTGATGTGTGACGTCAAAATTGTCTTTGAAATGACGAGTGTTGGAGGTGTGGTATGAAGATCTGGGCAGGAGCATGTACCTCAACACCATGTCTCCACCCCAGGTTACAAGTTACTCGCACAACCAAACTGTGGAGGGGAAGTAGTCGACGTGCAGTTACCTAACTAGTAAACTAGCAGGTACTAATCAGTTTTATTTATTAAACGAAAAGCATAAAGCAGGCATCAACGACAGATAGAGGGCAGGCTACCTAAAGTTTAATAGGTGTGTGCTCACAAATAGGTTGGGCAAGAAGCGAGACCCCAACACATGTCCACCCTCTTTACAGCTCTTTAAACACATAGTGCACAAATCTCAAGGGTTCAAAAGTGATTACACACTTGGCAATGAAGTGACTCTTAAGCCATTATTGCACAAACAAGCCCACACGTGGCTTAGTGTTAATTGAGAGCTGTCATTTAAGATGAGGTGAAATTTAGAGTAAGCTGGTTTGTCAAAATCAATAGAGTTTGTTCTACAAAATGCAAGTCCTCACAGGAAAACAAAGAAAATCGCAAAAGAGGAGCAAGAAACCATGGATAAAAGTCATTCATGGGGGAGAAATCCCATTTACCTGCTGCCCAGCAAGTCAAGAATGCTCATCAGGAAGTGGGTAAGCAGATTGTCTTGATGGCAATAAAGATAAGACTTTATGACCAGAACCTCAGAGGACTCACCACAACAATTAAGCCCCTGGTAAGCGGTTTTTGGTCACTATGAGCTGAAAGGGTAACATCCAACGCACAGTTGTTATGTGCTGACTCTAATTAAATCACAATAATGCAATCAATAAGAAAAAAAATCATTAAATTTTATGGCAAAGACAAGAAGTAAATACATCGAAACAAAATAACAAAAATCACGTGACACAAGTGATGTCACAAGGTCTGCTTTAGGAACAATTGTGAATTCAAAATAATGTTTCAAAGAAAAGGAACTGAAATAACAGCTTAACCACAGATTTTACATCTATTGGCAGAGGAAAAAATAAGCTGAAATCTACTAACGTCACACTACAGCTCAGTAAAAGTGAAAAAAGAAGCATGCAGGTGTTGGTACGAAGACACGTCGTGACACGACGAACTCTCTGCACTGTACCTGTCGTGATCTATGTGCTGGTCAGCGTCGTACATACAGAAAGGCTTGTCAATCGTGGTGCACTCATTCATGAACTCTATAGAGCCTCCGGTGTCAGCGGATATGTCACAGATGGCCAGCAGCCTGTAGAAAGAGAAGGGACAGCGCTCATGAGGTCAAACCGACGGGCTCAACTGCCACTCTGTAATCACGACTGAAGATGCAGCAGCTACTGATAAAGTACTTTTATCCATTCACTAGAGCAGATATTCAGCCTTCTGTGTCAGGTACATCGCTCTGTCACATGGACTGTGTTTGACTGAAAAGTTAAGGACAGGTCAAAGTCAGAGCAGAAAGCAGATTTTTTTTTCTTCATCTTCTACAGATAAGAAAATATGTTTTGCAGTGAAGCTGACAAACACTGGGAAATACTGAACTAAGCTGGGCTAGGCAGTATTTTTTCCATGTCACGAGGCAAAAAATCCATACTAATCTTTTAGAATATTGGAATTCAAGTGGTCTCAAGAGAAACCAGACTTTTGCAGTTTTTTGGGTTCGTTTCAGGCTTTAAAATTTTAGCCAATGACTGAGCTCCTCACCCAGATAAGGTGAGAGAGAATCAACAGCAACAAAGCATCTGGTGGAAATAGGACGTGGAGGCGCAATGAGACAAATGAGCAGCATTTCAATCATAATCGGAAGTCAAAAGCGACTTTCAGCTTTACTGTTTTGGTGTATTTCAAGTGTGTGCATATGCCTTTGTTTGTCTAGTGGGAGAGGCTAAGGACAGAGGGGGTTAAAGGAACTGCTGCAGGAGGATGGGACAGTATTCGGTAATGGAGGACAGAGGGGCAGCTTTGCTATTTTTCCACTATATGGCAGGGTATCCCCTTTCATTAAAAACAGAGAGAACGATTTCTATATTTTGGTGTCATTGTTGCTCATGCTTCATCATCTCCTCCCTGACCCCAACAAAGCAATGGAGAAAGATAACAGTTACAGCGGGTAAAAGGCCAACAAGAGTAACCTGTCAAACCACCTGTTCAAGAAGAATAAACATGCCGTTCACTTCCACTGCTTTGTCCATAGCCTCCCATCCACTGTTGCTGTGTTTTACATCATCACATCACACGAGTGAAATGCTATGAAACTAGTTTCAGGTCCCCATGTATCACAAAATTTGGTAAACTCTTGTTAAGCTAGCTGCTGACTGAGACAGTAATGTATTTATTTTTTGTAATAGGGTTAGAGTTAGGGTGATAATAATAATAGCAATAGTTTTGTGATTAAAAACAACCAATAAACATCCTTAAAGAACGAGACCCATAGGTAGTATCAATGGGATAACAATAAAATGAATGAAAAAAGATGAAAGCCTTGTTTGACCAATGATTGTTCAATTTATTTTCCAAAGTGCATAGTACGATCACTCACGACAACATAAAGGGTTCAAATACTGTGAAAAGCTATAACCTATGTTGTCTTCTTACAAACATTGTAATGATAACGGTCAAAAAAAAAAGAGCGAAGACAGAGCCCTTCCATGCAAAGCTCGGAAATTATTTCAGACGTCTGCGATATTTCAATTTAATGTTCTTACTTGTGAGGTAGCTCCGGTGATCCCTCGTCGTCTACACGTGCGGTTTTGGGAGGTCTCATGAGCTTCTGAGCGTCCAGTCGTCTGAGTAGTCTGGGGGTTTGGGGGTCCCAGTAAATACCGTTGATCAGACACGTTGTGTAGGGCGCCACCTGTAATTAAGATGACATTGCATTTCCTGTGATGGTGCTCTAAGAGTGCTCTTCACTCTGTCATGAATTCAAGCGTCAGCCCAAGAGGCCAGATTGGATAGGATATCGTAAAAACCTTCGTTGTCAGTGAAAAAAAAAGGCCAATAAACAAGGAATGGATTTTTATCGGTATGTGTTTTTAGTTTCATATTTTCTTTGAAATACATATAAATGTAAATATATTTAGGTAGACTTAGATGTAACCAGTATGTGTTCCTAAACTAAGCGAAACAGCTGCAGGCTATTGCTTCAGGTTAACCGTATGGTTATGGGAGCAGCTTGGTTTTTTTTATATTATTAACATATATAGATATATAATAAAAAAATATATTAAAAATGTTGACCCATCCCTTTTAGTAAAAATTCTAATCATTCTCTGATCTCCAGTTTGAAGGTTTCCATTTTTTCTATCTTTTCTATCCATGTAAAATGGATATCTTTGTATTTGAGGCTATTGGCTGAATGACAGAACAACTGGGGGACTGTGAATGTCATTTCAAACCACTTTTAGTGACACATTTGATTTATCTCGTATCTGCTGTTTTGTAACTTGTCAGTAAATACCAATTACTTTGTCAAAATATAGACTACGTTAAATTATCTTTTTATGGGACTGAGTGTGCCAAAGTCAACACAGACAACAACCTGCCATGTGGCATGTTTTTTTAAAAACCAACACAAACTTCGAAGCACTGCTGACTGAAATAGAGGACGAGACCTCTGAGTGACTGACAGGAGCAGGTGGACGGCTGGGTGAGGAGTGTTGTAACGGAGGTTAATGAAGCTAAGAAACTCACACTGGTCCTGAAGTGTGACGTGTACAGTTCTGGGTGGTTCTCATACTCCATGGGGTCGTATATGGCATCACTCTTCCTCACCAGGTGGTGGTGTCGGCTCAGAACAGTGGCGTACACTTTGGACATATCTGATAAGAAACAAAACAACATGTTGTTGATTGTAGCTTACTAGAGGTAAAATAATACAGATTGTACAAATAATTAATAATATGTCTTATAATAATTAATAAAAAATTAGAGCATTTGTAGTATCAGTAACAAAAATACCCCTTTTAACCTTGTTTTTCAAACTCAGAAAGACTAACTCCTTGACAGTCAGAATTGTGGAATTTCTTACAATGACAACCACAAACCGTGGGATTAATTTTTAATTTGCTAAAATCACACAAATATATATGAACATGGTGATTTTACTAACATGCTTAATATGACTTTGATAGATAACTGTCAGGAACTAAATCAGTAGTGAAATGTCCAGTAATTAAGTAGACTGACAACAGATAGTTAAAACCTGTATACATGTTCAGCAAAAAGAATTGACTTGGTGTCAAAGGTTTGAATAAAGACAAAACACAAGTCATAATTTTGTTAAAATGCCTTTGTTTTTCATGTTTTACATTAAAAGAAGCGTTCCAACATTTTTCCTTTAGTATTGACTGAATATAGCTTGCAAGATGTAACCAATTAGATTGTGCTGTAGGCAAAACATTAATCAGGATCACAGATTGGAGACTAAAGATAGAAAGAGGCGGCTTCACCAGGCCCAAAGTAGCCCATTTTCAAACTGATCTATATTTCAGGTGTCAGTTTAAAAAAAAAAAAGTACGGATAGTCCGAAAAAAGCTAAATATTGGATTCAATATTCAGCTAGATCAATAATCGGTCAATCCTTATTGGTAACTACAAGTTTTAAAAACAAAAATGGGCTGAGGAGTTAGAAAGAAGTGAGATCAGTAGCTCTCTGTAACCTGCTTTCTTCTACACACTGAAATCTTTTGTTAAGTGTTTCAGGAGTATAATGTAATGTGAAACAGTCTTCGATCAAACTTTGGAGCTGATGTTTCTGTTAAATGCTGTGCTCATTTTCTAAGGAGGGGAATATTTTAGGGAGCTCCGATTCTGAATAATTTAGCTCCTGGGTTATTTTTCTCCAGTCTAGTGGTTTTTTTTGCAGTTGTCTTAGACAAGTGTGGCAGCAAAAGCTACTTCTGCACATTTGTAGAAGAAGAAGATTTAACATTTTTCAAAGTGGCTTTTGTTGCTGCTGTTAATGTCCCACTGTAGCTCTGTAAAACTTTATCTAATTCCTTATGCCCTAGGCTACGTTTTGGAATGCTTGCGTGAAAAAAAACATAGCTGAATTCAATCAATAACAGCTTTAATCCTTAAATAAACAACCGAGGGCTCGACACATAAGAGGCACTTGGGAGACAGTTTAAATCCAATGCATTACTATCAACAGGCCAGAGCGAGGAACTCCTGAAAAAATGAAAATATTATTTCAGTCTAATCAAAATTCTAAATTAGAGTACAACATCCTTTTAACAATGGTTGAACTGACCTCCTGTTTCAGAGACGTCCTTCAACTCATGAGGCTCAACATATTCAACAGGGAGCTCATTGATGATGTCCTGGGCTCCCTGCAGGGTAGAACAAAGTTAGGTAGGGGACTAACTTTCCCAAAAATCCCCTTCAATCAGATTTTCTGACTCTGAAACCATTCAGTCTTGTTTTTTTGCTACCAGTTTGCTCTTTTTTACCTTGGAGACGTTTCCAGTTCCAGTGAAGCAAAATGTGACACGGCCGATGGATTTGGGCATGAGCCCCATCGAAATCTCATACCCACAATCCCTCACTGCCTGGATGGCCTGGCTGACGTTGCGATAGTTATGAGCCATGCCGATGTGCTGTGAATGGCAGAGTGATGGTGGGACATGAATCACATTAAGAGGAGAACACTGCTTCTGCACTGCATGTGAGGACACAGCTGTTTTGTTTGAATGAAGAATGGCCTCTCTTACCATGAAGGGAGTGTGGTGGCCAAGAGCAAGGAAGCGCAGCCCCAATCCATGCAAAATGTTAATCATTCCTGCAAAAAAAACAGAAAGCATTTCTCATCAAAAACCACAAAAAGTTAATATATAATTCCTACAACTAGGTAGGTGTATTTTAATATTTCACTTCCACTACAGGTTCACGTTTGACTCAAAAAAACTGATTTTCTTGTCAAGCAGTGCCGTTTGCAGTCTGTGCACATTTACAACACATTGCTTACCTAACTAATAGAAGTGTTGATCTGTTTCTTCCTAAACAACGTATTTGTTAAGCTGAAACTTTGAATATTTTGAAATCAGTCCTGATAAGATTCTGCTAAACACCTTGATGTCTGTTTTGTGCATTTACTAGAAGTAGACCCTAAAACTGTCGCCCATTAGGAAGGTTGTCTAGGCTGTGTTTCTGACTACAAGCTGGTTACAACTGTTGATCCCACAACCAGGAATCGATGTGGAAATGGAGCTGTGCTCCAACAGTACAATCACATGATGCAAATGTTTCAAATTGCCGTATGTTTGTACTGGATCAGTAAAATATGTCTGTGCTTGTTGGTGTGGACTTACAATTAGAATTCGAAAATATTGATACAATATCTGAAAATAAATTAGATGATCAGTTATGGATATGAATCATTGTAATTTTCAATAAATAAATATAAGAATATATCAGAACTTCGTCACATCTATGTAAAACATTTAGAAACTATGAATAAAAGTATTAGTTAAATATTCAAAAAAATATTGATAAATGATTAGGTGTGCTTGTTTGTCTGTCTCTAAGTGTAGCCCTGTGATAGACTGGCGACCTGTCCAGGGTGACCCCTGCCTTTGCCCTAAGTCAGCTGGGATAGACTCCAGCCCCCCATGATCCTAGTGAGGATTAAGCGGTGTATAGATGATGGATGGATGGATATCAATCTCTTACTTTGACAGCAGGAAGAGGTAAGAAGAACATTGGGACGATTTGCTTCATAACAATAAAGTCACACTGCACAGATCTGCCGTATGTGATAGTTACAGTCTACTACGTATAGTCTGTATACCCATTTGCATCCTTTACATTTTGATTCTGCTGGGTTCTGGTCTGATCAAATTATCAAATGATGAATTTATTCCAATACTTTCACAACAGCTGCCGTCAATCACAACTTTCACATCAGTCCTGGAAGATGCCTGACCAGCTGAGGCACAGTGCAAAACCAGGGCAATGTCGTACCTGCAACACCGGCCCACTGACCAAATGCAACAATCCGGTAGCCGTTGGCATCAACCATCTTCTCGTAGTCGATAAGGCGAACCTCCTGAAAAGACAAAATTACACTTATTATAGCTTTTGAGTTTGAATCTGAATGTAAACTGAAATGAATTAGAAAATGCAAGCATGTTTATCTTCTTAATTTAACGTATAAGGAAGTGATAACTCACAGGCAAAACTTAACCAGTAGCTGGCTTCTGCATGTCACAAATTGAAGTCTTTCGAGTGACATGTTATAGTCTCCACAGTCTCATTTCAGGCTACTACAGATTTGCGTCACTAAATGCAGTTACTCCTACATTACAGCTTTTTTAATTTGCTTTCAGTTAAACATTTTCTGCAGAAACATGTCACATTTAACACATTCCCATAACTGATACAGAATAATACCTCCATTTCCAAGAAGATTGAATGGGAAACATCTGACTGTGTGTCATTGTTAGAGAAAATCACAGAGTAGATGATCGAAATAAAAAAATAGTAAATGTCTATAGTTTTACTGTTACTAAGAAAAGGTGTTAGCAATGGAAGTAGTACAATGCTCTTAGAGGAAGCTCTTGGTTTTATATATACAGTAGCATCTGTTAAGTTGTTATACAGCCAACAGCACTATTCAACTACTGTAGTAATCCATATTTTGGCAAGAACTACTGAGCTAAGTAAATACAAGCGACAGTCCTTCATTCACCTGTGTTCTAGAGTTTGATCAGTGCTAGTTTCAGTTTAATTAAATTCTATTGAGTAGCTGAATCTGTTCAGAAACCCTAACGCCCCAACACGTTACACTTCACGGTTATTGTCCCTCCATTTCTGTAACTTCTGAAACTATTCTCACCCAGTTTAGCTGAGGCAGGAGCCAGGGTTTTAACTTCTCCTTCAGCTTATTATTTTGTTTTTCCTCACACCTCACAACCATTTGTCTCTCTCTCTATAACCACAGCGTGAGGACAACACTACAAATATCTTTCAAGAGAGAATGCCTAAAAATGTGTGCCATTATTCCCTTTATTTAATTGATACTGCCTCCCATGCCACTCTATGGTGACCAGCTTATTTGTTTTATTGTGCAGCTAATCTGAACAGCTATTAACATGTTTGATTTCCAGTGTAAACAGGAAAGCCTCTCTTACTCCTCAGCTGTTACCACCAACCAGAACACAAGCTAGGAGTTATCAACCCTGCACCACCAAGCTAATAGTGTGCCGGGCCGGGCCCAAGAACAGGATCATAGACACTTAAAGGAAGCACTTGAAACTTGGAAATATACTAAGTGGACCCCTGTGACTGCATCCACAACATACAGAAAGAATATCAACACTCTAGGTAGTGAAGAAAAAAAAAGAAGAAGAAATGCAACAACATTGTTTTCTACAGAAGAGGATTAGGGCCACTGAAGAAAAAAACAATAAAATTCTGAGAAAAAAGTCAGAATTCTGACTTTTTATCAGGACATTAAAAAAATTCTGGGAGATTTTTTTTTTTTTTTCAATCTCTGAAAAAAGTCAGAATTCTGACTCAGAATTTTGACTTTGAGATTGAAAAAAAGAATCTCCCGGAATTATTTTTTTTATTTTTTATTTTTTTTAATGTTCTGGAAAAAAGTCAGAATTCTGATTTTAATCTCAGAATTCTGACTTTTTTTTCAGAGATTGAAAACAAAAAAAATCTCCCGGAATTTTTTTTTTTTTTTTTAAATGTTTGGGAAAAAGTCAGAATTCTGACTTTAATCTCAGAATTCTGACTTTTTTCTCCGAATTTTTATTTATTTTTTTTTTCCTTCAGTGGCCCGAATCCTCTTCCGTAGTTTTCCCATATATGATGATCAAAAAAACATTTTTTTTCCAACAAGCAGAAAATGGCTCATCTGAAAGACCACACATCCATACGGGAGGGCTAGCTCCTCTGGGCAAGACTCAGCAGTTTACTGACCACCTGAGAGATAAGAGACACTCTGTTGAGGACAACAATGTGCATATTCTGAGTAGAGAGGACAGGTGGCTATTTAAGTAGAGAAACCATCACTCAACAGGGGACAAGGTCTGCGACCTCACTCATCACCCACCTACAATGCTGTCTTTTCATCTTTTTAACACCCATTCACTCTTGACCTCCAACAAATCTAATGACTGTCATTTACACACAGCCTCATGGGACTCCAACAACTTTCACAACTGTTGCTACGACGACCAGGAGTACCAACAAACCAAATGATATCAGTGGCCTTGACAACAACCCCACAGAGGCTAAACACCTGGGACTCCTCAGTCAAATCTGATGACAGACAAAACATCTTCAAGCATCAACTGCTAAGTCCAGCTGCTGGTGATTCAACAAATCTTGGATACATTTTGAACAACAACTGGAGCAAACTTGGGAACGTTATCGTGAAAGAACGTGTGAAGCCTGGACATCGAACTGCTAGCAATAAGTATCCGTCCATATTATTTTCCCAGACTATTGTGATAGATGTTTACATTCCTCCTGCAGCCAGTGCATCGTGGACTACTGACATCATCAACCCTGTGACCACAGTCCTACAGACACTTCACCCCTGTGCCTTCATAGCCATCTCTGGGGACTTTAGTCACGTCACTGTTACATCAACTCTGCCCACCTTAAAACAGTTTGTTAACTGCAACACCAGGAACAACAAAACCCTGGACCTGCTGTATGTTAAGAAAGCATACCGTTCCATAGCTGTCCCTCCTCTGGGCAGGTCAGACCACAACCTGGTCCACACCAAGTCAAACTACATTCCCGCTGTCCAGTAGAACCAGTGACCACCAGAACTGTTAAGAGGTGGTCATTGGATGCTGTGGAGACTCTGCAGGGATATTTTGAGGTGAGGGATTGGGATGTTCTCTGTATTGCACATGGGACTGCATTACAGACTATGTTCAGTTATGCATGGACAGTATGATCCCAGCTACGGCAATGAGCTGTTTCTAGAACAACAACCCCTGGGTGACTAAAGACATCAAAGCCACACTGAAAAGGAAGACGGTGGCCTTTAGGCATGGAGACAGGGAGGAGTTTAGGAAGGTATAGAAAGCTGGTGGTCCACTGTTGCCTCGATGTGGGGACAATGTTGGCATGGACTTGCCTAGAGCTAGCTGAAGGCCATGCTCCAGTCTCCACCTGGCTGAAATCAGGGATAATTGGTCTGAGACTCCAGACCTGCTCTTCAGCCCTCATCCTTCTCCCCACCCACTGATCTGACTGATTGTTCCACAACTCGGTTTTCTCCTCCAACAAGACTGCAGCAATCACCACACCTGCTACAAAGCTACAACCAACCTCAGAGTCATGGCGGCTGGGATTTAGAGTGAGCAGTTCGCCTCGGTGCCTCTGTTCTTTGTGTTTTGGTGTTAAAATGTGACTTCTGTTGGCAGCTTAGTGTGGGAGTTACCTGTGTCTTGGTGAAGCCTATAAGTCCAGTTAGCAGCTGTTCAATTTTGTGAAGAAGTTACTCGTTGTCTCTTGTTGGTATGTGTTTTGAGGCACTCGTTTGTTTAGTTTCTTTTGTTGGTTATGGGTGTTGCTATTGTGTTTAAGTTTGGCTAAAGAGTTCAGTTGTTTTGATTTTATTTAGCTAGCTTTTGTAACTCTGTTAGCCTTCATTTTGTTTTATTTGGTTCATTGATTTTACCAACACCCACTAACGGTTTTCTTTGTATTATCGCAGCTTTTCTGTGTTCATTACGTCACTGAGCAATAAATTACTTTACTTCCACCAATTGCACTTGGTTTTTGTTGCCTCCAGCTGACTCTTGAGGCTGGATCCTAACATCCTATGAGACAAACTCATGGTTTAGGTTAATAAGATAAAGCTGACTTCAAATTTACAACGTGATTTGAGTGGGCAGTTTCATCAAACAGACAAAAAAAAAAAAGACAACACAAAAACAACATGGACATTTTGTACAGAACAGACACCACAATCACTAACACAGTTATACTTTAAGCTAAATGACAGAGTTATTTATTAAACTGTTGATGAGACTTGGAAAATGTGACTGATTAAACTGACACTCGGTAGAAAAGAATTCTTTTATGTAAAAAACAAAAAAAGCCCTCAAAAACGCATTTGTATTGTGCAGAGAATAATAATAATTCCTTGCATCCCAGGGAGGGAAACTTTGACGTTCATGTAAACTATTCTCTGTTTTATCTGTGATAAATAAAGCATATTATTGAGTCAGATACAATCATAGTGTGTACAGAGTGAAAGAAGGTCATCTTGACCTGAGATTCTGAGGAAGGAAGTAAATGAGTTATCTTCCAAAGTTAGCTATGGAGACAGCAGAGACAGGCACACTACTTTATCAAAATGAAGTTGGGGCCTTACTGATAGACAAGTAGTTCAAATAATTAAGGATTTTCCAGCAACATGTGCAGATACTGATCAGGACAACTGAAAGTATATTTTAGGGCTCACCTTCTTCAGCAGGTCGTCTAAGAGCCCCATATTGGCCTCTTGTGCCTTGATGGTGTGAGAGAAAAAAGCATACGTCTTCCTGGGAATGATCTTCTCTTCTGGTGGCCTCTTCACTCCAATTATCAGTGATGCCTCTGAAATATCCTCCTGAACCACAGCCCCTGCCTTCATGTAGTACTGAAAGTAAAGAATGGACTGAATCAGACCAGCCAGCTAAAACACTCACATTTTGTTATTTTTGTTTGTTATGAAAACTGGTATTTTATTTGTAAAATCTTAAATATTTCAAGTAGTAATTCACACAACAAGATAACACTTTGTTAATCGTCAAAGTAAAATTTGTGTTAAGGCAGCACAAGGCTAGGACTGCAGGCTAGGAGTTAAGGAAAATAGATAGGATGTTTGTTTTTTTTTTTAAATCACAAAGCCATATACAACACATGATATCATACACTTTAAAAGAGTTGTGCAAATGTTTGTGCAAAAGAAATATAAAAATCCACAACCACAAGTCTGGCTGCCATGTTGCACACTGTATTTAGATCATACAATAATATAATACATAAGTACAGATATGAATATGAACAATGAGTACAACATACAAGCAGAAGCATTAAGTTTTATGTATAGGTCCAGGATAGTGCAATATGTGCACACTATACAGTAATAACAGAGTACTGCCATGTATATATTATAGATAGAATACTATCATATAGCATTTAGCACAATATAAAATGAAATAATATAAAAATGTAATAAAACGGAAGATGCCAAAAGCTTCGTGTTTGAAGGCTCTAAAACCAAACTGTTATCCAGTTATATGGCATGAATTGCAAAACTATAATTTTACCCCTTATTTCTTACTTTAGCTATTTTGTTCTAAGTAGGTAGCAAATTAATAACATACTAAATACAACAAAATAATTATTTGAAACACAGCATAACGGCAAAAAAATCCACAAGAGTCAGGGGCTCTTCTAAGCTAGCACAGTTAGCTTCCCGCTAGTTAGCACATATGAGGAGTAGCTTCCTGACTTTTCTTTCTACAGAACTTAAATTTAAACTTTTCTTCTACAGCTCAGTTTACATTTCCCTTTTGTTTTACTTATGTGGTATTCTAAATAAATTTATGGCACTATCAGAGTATCAAAATGTAAAAGTAAAGAGGTTTTTAAATTCTATCAAAACAGGAAAAAGTGTGTAAATTGGGCGAAGCTAAATCTGTCTCATAAATAACAGCTAGTTTATAGTCATAATTAACGCTTGTCTGTTGTATGTTTCATGGTAAGACGCCCAAAACGTTCCAATCTCAACTCTATATGCCAGAATTTGTAGTTGCTAATTTTTGACTGTGTAGAGCAGGAAGTAATATTACAATAGCATTAGAGGAAGGTTGTTTTTATTTACAGACACTGTTCAGAGGCTCACCTTCTCATGGATGGCTCTGCGGTTCGAAGGCTGGACCAGGACTTTGACGCCTGCGTGTGTGAGTTCTCTGATATGGCGCGGGGCAAGCGGCGCCCTCCTCTCCCAGGGATTGATGTCCTCGCGGCGGATGGCCATGACGGCCCTGTGGTGCTCATAGCGCCGCTGGCCCGCGAGGCAGCTTGGCACCCTCTTGCCTTGGTGACTGAAGACTCTGAACATGGCTTCACCTCCCCTGCTTGGGAAAAAGACACGGAGCCACAGACTGCTGACCACAACACGTTTACTCAGAGGTACAGGTTAGTCACAGTGCTTCAGTCAAGGTGACTGAGGAGTCAGAGGTTAAGCTTGCTGCTGGGAGAGTGCTGCTGACAAGCAGGTGGTCCTAACAGACCTGAAACCACACTAGTTCCACAGCTGGTGACAAAAAAGACAAATTGTGTTTAAAACAACATGAATATTCCTGGACAGCACAGACACCACAATCATTGACTTGGTTTTACTTTGAGCTGAATGACAACAGCTATCAGTTAATGTGTCAGTGAGATTTGGACAATGATAAAAACTGGCACCAGGTTGCAAGAGCTGACGTCTCGGCCACGTTTCTTACAAGCCTGGTTCTGCCACATGTTTCTTCCCATTAAAATTTTTTTCATTGCCAAAGAGCTGTTCAAGGGAAGCTTTGGATTTATTGGGTTTTTATATATTTATAATTATACACACTGAATTTAAGTGAGTTTAGGGAATTAAAAATGACTGTATAAGTACATTTTTTATCATGCATCTTTCAGGTGAAGCAGTGATTTTTGCTATTTTATTTGTATTTACTAACCATATGCAGGCATTTGAGTGGCTATAACAGTTTAGAATTGTGAACAGTATTGGATGATTGCATTTCTCAAATAAATAACAAATCATCCTGAAACATGAGGCCAAAACCAACAAACACACCAAAGTGTTCACTGCTACTCCTTTACTGACTCATTTGTTTCCAGACTTCCTAAATCACTTTCAGTATTACTGTTAGCGCCCTACAACATGATTCATCTCACACACTTCCCTGACTAGTTTGAGTATTAAGGGATAAGAACACAAACATGAGAGAAGCATCAATCTCCACATCTAACTCTGGGCAACAAGGCAAACAATTGCCCAAATTGGTGACGACCTCAGATGTTCCCTGCAAGCCTTCTGCTCTCAGGATGAGTCCTGGAAAGTTACAGTAAACAACAGCCTCCTTTGCATTTGTATATGAATCGCCTCAGTGTAAGCACACGTGATCAGTGCGCGTGCATTGTGGTCCATAAGTTACCTGTAAAGTACAGTAAGTCACTGGAAGCAGTGGAAAAAGCAGTGAACTGTGCAGTGGAGCTCTGTGTTGGTTTTAGCTCCCATTTGGAGAGCTGAGGCTTTAACCTCCACCGAAACCACATGGGTCAGTTCCGGGATTTGGTCACCGGTAACCAGATCCCGAGTTATTCACTAATTCACTCACTCACTTCTCTACACAGTGCTGTTGGTCACACAGTCACTATCACTGATCTGCTAATCAGCTGCTGGCTCGAACCCACCTTTTTGTCCGGGTTCTGTTCACCACACCGGCTCCTGGCCAGGATACGTGTCGACGGTTCACCGACAACACCGGAGAGTCACTCAGAGGTGAAGAGCAGCAGATCGGCGCAGACCTGAGACCTGAGCTGCCCACAATCACCCAGGACCAAGATCCACCTCCGGACACCGCTTCAAAATAAAACTACACGTGTGGTCGTTTATCTGATGACGATTTCACTTTCAGTTTGTCATCCTAAACTGTTTTTATTTTTATAAATGCATCACTATTTTATTTTAGTAGGTATCTATATAAGACATTTATACTATATATGTATATATATGTATGTCACTGTGTATATGGATGAGTTCTGTCTTTACTGAAAGTCAATCTTTATGAATACATTTGGAACACTTTCCAAATTTAATACATATCATTATCCTGAATTTAATAGCAATGTCAAGTCTCTGCTGCCATTATTTTTTCCTGCACGTTAAATACTAAAAAATTAAATCAGTCCCTCATAATGCCTTATTTTATTTTCTACATATTTAGTTGTACTGCTTAAAACATTTTTGGAAATTTTAAAAGTTTTGCTGGCAATTCTAATTTTAAATCTCTGGTTTGATGCAGCCGATCAAAACATTATCCTGTTATTGCAATAATACAAACGAGCAGTTCAGAATAGATCAACTCCAAACAATGCAGACAATGAAAGAGTGAACAAATATTAACACTAACTGGTCATCGCTGTTTGGAGATGTAGGCTGTTATTTATGTTAGCAATTATTTTTTTATCCACGTTTATCTGTGGACCTAAAATGCATATTTTTGTGTCTTTAATCATTAGAATTAGAGTAAAACTTTATTAATCCCTTCAGTACAAGATTTCAGGGAAATTGCTAAGTTATTTGGGCTATGACCAATTTTCTTAGTGAACAAGATCTCACGGGTGTCATTTTGGAAGATATTAGATTTGCTGTAATCTTGTATCCACTGTTCATACAATTCATACTGAATATACTGCATATGTCTCATACTTCTGATACTGTTTATACTGCTCATACAGCCAGTTCTTCCTTCATATGCACATTGTATGTCTTCATATCATCTACAGTTCTATAAACTTAGTGTGTTCATACCACTCTGTTCATTCTTATTATACTATGTCATACTGCATATAATGCACTTTTACTCTTTCTGTTGCACTTCTGGTCAGATGCTAAACTGGATTTCGTTGTCTTAGTGTTTGCACTCTGTGCAATGACAATAACGTTGAATGTCTTTTATTCTGAAGGTCTGGACCACCTCTGAGCAGTGCTGTTTGTTCAGTTATTTTCCGTGTTGCGTGAAATTGAAAGATAAGCGGAGTTTTCCTTGCGAGATAAGCAAATTAAAGTGAGTTTGTTTCGGTTTGCAGCTGTTTGCAGTGCGGGTGGATTTGGGACGTCTGTGTTGATTTAAGGTTTTAAAAAAAAAAAAAAAAAAATCCATATGTCCCAGCACGCTCTGTTGAGCAGCACTAAGCTCACGCGCTGTCTCCGCCACAGTCCGCGCTGTCTGTGATTGGTTGTTGTGCTGCAGAGTGTTTGTAGATCTTGTACAGTACCCGCGTCTCCACCAATCAGCTTCCAGAGCTGAGGAGCGGCCTGCTGCTCCGCCCGTCGCACGGTTATGACACAATAAGCGGAGACATGAGGAAACAGCTGTTGGCTGAAGGAGTACAGTTAAAAACTTGAGGTTAACTCTGTCCTGCTGACCACACTGGAGCCTCAGCCAGTGTTTAGATTTTAACGGTAATTGCACCATTTGCAAGATTTTCAGATTAGATTCAGCTTTATACTGTTTTTTATTTTTATTTATTTATTTTTTTTAAATTTATTTATTTATGTATTTTTTGCTTTTTACTTCTTTTATTGCTGTTTAATGTTGTTTTCCGTACACTTCTCTTGGAATCTGTACAGCACTTTGTAACCCTGTTTTGAAAAGTGCTATATAAATAACGTTTATTAT
>NW_007579224.1:36198-48325 GCF_000690725.1 Stegastes partitus
CTGCATCCAGTTAAAACACATCTACTGGTTCGTCAGATGTTACATAGCGCCCGGGTCAAATTCTTACAATGTGTGTCCACCGGATTCATCATTTCAGAGCATCTTATTCATTTTCTATGTAAGCAGCCATTGCAATTTATTCTGGTAGTGTCACAGGAACGCCAAAACTGGACAGCTGAAGATGGAACAACAAAGTCTAACCTGATGAATCTATGAACCTATGTGCACAAGCATCCAGGCTGCTGCTGCTGCTGGTTTAATGGTGGGTGTCCTTTGCATGCTTAGAGCGCCTTAAGACCCAGTTGTTGCTTGAATGCCACAAGTTGTTATATTTTTGTTTACCATATGAAGGACTTTATAGCCACAAGCATCTTGCACTGGCTCCTTAATGCAGGATCATGAACCATGTCACAAAGCAAAAGTTTTCACAAATTTCCTGAACATGACTTAAGTTGAAGCTCAGTCAGAGGCCTCCCCAGTCACTAGAAATTAATCCAACAGAGCAATGTGGTAGAACAGGAGATTTCTCAGTACGAATGTGCAGCTGAAAAATCTGCATATATGATGTGATGAATCATATTAACAGTCTCCACAGTCTGTTAGAAACATTCCTCTAACACCTGAGGCTGTTCGAGAGCAAAAGCTAATGAGTCTGCTGTTCCTGATAAAGTGCTTGCTGAGTGTGGATGTTGAGTCTCTATTCAGTCATCTGCTATATAACTTAAATGGGGCATTGAAACCTTTGACATCAGAAAGTGTTGTTGTGTGTCAGTGTCTGATATATGCTTAGGGAAAAAGTTGTTATTCAGAGAAAAGACAAAAGTTCATACTTTCGTCTTTTCTCTGTATAGCAAGGTTCATACCCTGTTGTCTTTCAGTTTGGTATAAAGGCCTGGTAGAGAAAGAAGAACTAAGTAGAGTGTGTTGTGTTTTCTATTTTATAGAATTTGCTTCCTGGGTCCAAAATAAATACAATCATTTAAGACAACAACCTGAAATTGTCTCGACACTAATTTAAGTCAACACACCAGCAACAATTGTTGTATTTAGAGACCAGGACTTTTTGGAGACCTCGGGGAAGCCCCAGGACACGCTGGAGGGACTATGTCTCCCAGCTGGCCTGGGAATGCCTAGGGGTCCCCCCAGAAGAGCTGGGGGAGGTGTGTGTGGATCGGGAAGTCTGGGCGGCTTTGCTAAGTCTGCTGCCTCCGCGACCCGACTCCGGATAAGCGGGAGAAGATGGATGGATGGATGGATGGACTTTTTTCATGGACCAAATGTGTTTTGACATGCGTCCATTACTGGGTACACTGGTTCTGTCAGGTTAGGAGGCCTGAAGCTACATGGTCACACGTCCAGCCAACGTATGTGTGCGTCCTGTGGTCCAAAAGTCTGAGACCACAATAGTGAAGTTGTTTTTTATCATGTCAGGAATGTTTGTCTTTCTCAGCATCCACCTCAAGAAAAATTCATGGACGTAATGAATAATGAGTTTTACTGTGGGTTTGGTAGACTGTGGTATCATTGTCCGTCCTGTTGGTCTCCTCACATACACCCTTCTGTCGGTGCTACAAATCTCTAACATGGATTCATCAGTAAAACTAACTTTATTTGCAACATCTACTGTGAAATGCTGCTCTATCTCAACCCATGCCAAGACTTTTTGTTTCCCTCCTGAGGTAAGGTTTAGAGACGCTTCTCATCCTCTGAGACCACGACTAGACAGTTTTCTTTTAACAGGACTTCTGCTGATTGGAGTCTTGAGTTCTTTATTTAGGATATGATGGACTGGTGATTACATCACTTTTCTATCTCTCAGTGAACAAACATGTATTGATCTTCTGACGGTATGCTCACTTTTGGTCCGTCTGATCCTCCTTGGATACAACTGATCCACTTTCCACAAAGTGTTTTAGAGCTCAATGTTCTGCTTTCTTTTGGTCCAGGCTTTGATCTGAGGCTGACAAAGTTCCCCTTCACTCAGACCAACTATCTGACTGCTAACACTTTTAATTCTGATGCCATGTTTCCCACTATCACAGTGCTACTCAATGAGTGATGTTCTGCTGGAAACTTGACATTCTCCAATAATGCTCTGATTCAAATCCAGCTGGCTTTCATCTGAACACATTGCTTCAATGGAAATAATAATTATTAAATAATAAATCCGACTAGAGAGAGAGAGAGAGAGAGAGCTCTATACATTTAAAAATCTGAAGTGTGCTTCTTTTTCTGAGTGTACAGTAAACAGGCAGATGTCATCCTTCAACTGCAAATCAACTAAATACTAAATCTGATGTTTTAAAAATAATTAACCAAACTATTTGATGCCAATTCCCCAGCATGTGAATAAAAGTACTTATTAATGCCCTTGTTTGGCTAATTTGGAGTCAGCCTGCCTTGTTGAATGTTTATAGTCGAATACTTTAAGAATGTACTGAAGAAGTGAGAACACACAGTTGATTTTATTTATTATGTTTACTCGTTAAGCGTTTGCAGCATTAGGTCCAGAAAAAAACAAACTCTTCACCGTGACAAGAAACGTTTTTTTTTTATATATACCGTAGCCTTCAGCTCAGCTCTTCTCTTTAAATTATAAGAGTAGTACACTTTAAAATAAATATCATAAAACACTTTTTTTTGTTTGTTTTTTTTACAATAATCCTGAGATTGAAATCAAAAATAGCAACACTGACTGACAGGAGAGACGTTTCCACTCATCCTCCTCCATCAGTCAGGACCAGAGATGTAATGATGTTTTTTTTTGTTTGTTTCTTCTGAAGGGGCTCTGTACTTAAGCAAATTCAATTTTATATGTAACAGTTCGTTAATTTCCATCTACCTGTTTATGTGCATTTTAAATTTGCACGTTAAAAATTATTAACAGAAATATTGAGTTTAAAAGAGTCTCAAAATTATAGAAATGGTGCAATAAAAGGAAAGTACAGCAGAGAATAAATAAGAACATGAAGCTCCACTTCAGGAGATAGAAGGACAATGGCAGATCAAAGGATCCAACATATGTGAAGCAATAAGAAATCTGTGACCTTCCTCACATTAATACATGAAGCTAAGAGAAATATCAATATTGTTGTGTTTTCTAAACTTTGATTGCATCCTCTTCTTCTGCAGTGGTGTCTTGGCATTGACAAGAGAATTAGTTCAAACAGTGTTTGTGTCTGTGAACCAACTCAAGATATTCATCTGATGCAAGCAGACATTGATCTGCGTTTTCTGTAGTTGATATTCTCAAAATCAGATTAAAATTTGAACCACATTTGAATAGAAACCTTAAATAAGAGGTCGCCATTATCAGCTGTTCATTTGCTGTGGTGTTCTCATCCAGTTCCTACAGCTGGATACTCATTTTTAAATGCAGCATAGCGTACTAAATGTTAACGGGTAGGTCTGGATTCGAGTGCACATTATTTCTATCAGTTATTATAACACTGTATCACCAGTTTAGTTGCTGAGATCTGTGAACAGGGTTTCCACTGCAGGAACTTTACCTGTATCCTGAGAATCTTTTGAAGAAGTCAGTTCCTCCACCTGCATTTAACCTAGAGAAAACCAGGGTTGATCTTAGAAGATGGTTTAACCCTGCGACAGTCCCTGCTTTTGCTCAGGTAGGACTCGGGTGGAGCTTGCAGAGCTGAATGGTCAAGTACATTAGAATTGATATAGACTGAGACAGCCAGCAGAAAATTTGAAACAGCAGTCTGAAATGAGAGGGTGTACCTTTATATTTGGTTATGGCTGTTGTTGTTTTTTTTTGTGTTGTTGTTGCAGAAATGATGGTATAGTATAACAGCCAAATTAACAGCAAACCAGCATGCCTTCATGTGCTTTTAGCCCACAATGGAAGCACAGATAACAGCTGAGGGGCCCTTTAGCTCCTTGGAAAGTCTTCAGAAATTAGTTTCTAGACCTAAAGGTTCTTGGGAAGTTTAGTAAAAAAATGATGCTGAAGTTTAAATGTAAATAACATTGTCTGACTTATTTTGACCGATGTTGCCAAGTTCTCAAATCCCAGCTATTAACTTGGTGAGTGCAATCCTGAAGTTACTGATATAAATATATTTAACAAATTATGAATGGACGACAAGTTTACACTGTCACCCCCAGTATGGATTTACACACTTAACCTCTAAGACCTGAGCTCTTGTTTGATATGCTTTTTTTAAATTTTATTTTTCTATTTGATCTGATCAAACAGCAAAGAGGAATAAAAAATATAAAGAAAATAAAAAATACATTTAAAAAATATATAAAAATAAAATGTTATTGTTTTTATGATTTTATTTATCTGTCTTTATATTTCTACTCGTCTTTTTTTCATTCCTATTTGCTATTTGATCTGATCTAAAGGAAATATGCGTAGAAAAATATGCACAGTTGGAATAACGTGCACATATTTCCTTTGCTTTTACAGCGACATTACAAAAAATAAATATAAAGGAATAAATTAAAACATTAAAATTAAAAATAAAAGAAAATAAACAAACAAATAAATATAATAATAAAAATTATTAATTATTATTTTTATTATTTTATTTATTTGTCTTTATATTTCTGCTTTTATTCTCCTTTGTTGGACAACATTCCCCGAGCAGCACCGACAACTTCATTAAATCTGTGTTTTGGAGTGACTCAGTTCTGAGTCCACTCTTAAATCTGCACGTTATCGTTTCCAGTAGAGTCTAATCCTTGTTCCATTATGTTAAACAGAACGGACGGGATTCAGTAGAAAACATTTAATGCTGCGGTTCATTATTTCCTTCATTAAAATTCCAAATGTGTTGCTGTCTCTCTGTCCTGAACTCTTACAGAAACATTTTCCTTTAGCAGTGTGCTGTGTGGGTTTTAGTATCAGCTGGGCTTCACGTGTTGTCTGTATTTGTAGTTTCTTTACNTAAATCTGCTGGAGTTCACAGTCTTGTTGGACATTTTCAAACCCCCGTTATCATGTGATCAAAGCTCCACACTTCATGTTAAGATTGAGAAGTACTGTAAGGCTGAAAATTCATCAGAATTCTTCCTCTTAAATGAATGACTCTTTGTTTTAAGAAGAATCAGTTTGATTACACCATTTACAATTAATACTTTAACTTTATGGCATAAACACGTTAAAGGACAATCCTTTGTTTTTCTGCTTTGCTCTTATTGTCAACAAATACCATGAATAGATCAAAACCAATGTGTTTAATGCCATATCTCAATGCTTTCTCAACCACATCTGTTCCAAGCTTGTAGTTCCTTGTATGGTTTCATTTTTTTTTGTCCCCAAGGTTCACAAATTTCCTAAAACAGCTGAGCACTGTAGATTTTTGGACAGGAGGAAAAGGTGCATTAGTTACACTACTTCTAATTACTTATTGGGTGTGTAAGTCAGTACATGTTTGATGTGTTGACATTAAGAAAAATCTAGAATATCACCACAGTTATCCTTTAAAACGTTGGTTCTGCTTTTGACAATCAAATATAATGAAATTTGACAGAACATGAGTGGATGTGTGCAGTTTTGTCGCTGCCACATCTCCGGTCTTACAGGCCACCAATCTCACATCCGGAGAGCGAACTGAAAAATAAGGAAAACTAGTAATCACTGATGACTAATGATGTTATAATTAGCCAACCATTATAATGGAATAACTAAATAATGATCAGAGGACAAGAAAGTTCCGTTTCTCCTCTGTCAAGTGTTCTCAGTCTTAACAAGAGCTGAGAGAGACAGAGGCCAGTCAGAGGGAAATCCAGGCCGGCGTCAGGGGCCAGAGTGGCCAGAGGTCAGGGCTTAGGGTCAGGTCCTATTAGGTCTGAGCGGCTACTACAAGGATCGGGGGTTTAGGAAGTGTCCTAATGGCTTGTTTTTTTATTCTGTTTGTTTGTTATTTGCAGGGTCACGTTTAGAGGAAAGGTCAAGTTTGGGGTCAACAGGCCTGAGAGGCAACTCGGGGAGTCGAGGACAGGGATTCCCTCGTGTTTCTTCTGGAAGCAGCGGGGACACTGACATGTCTGGTACTAGTGACAGTTTGTATTTTTACAAAAAGACAGACTTTGTGGGATCATTGTGAAAGGCTAAACTAACACGACAACCAGGAAAATGAATTGAATGTGAATAAATTCCATTTACTTTTTGAGCAGGACTGCTAACATTTTAGCAATACAGACGTCATGTCTCATATCAGTGTATTGTTCTGCCTGTCACGATCAGAAACTCACCTGTGGCAAATCAAAGGTAATCAATGTCAATTTCAGAAGTGGCCACATATAAACAGCATGACGGTTGATAAAGGAACAATTCACCAATTATACACAAAGAAATCTGTTCTCTTTGATGTGTTCATCCTCCTCAGCCTTTGTTACTTTAAGTTATAAAAGGTTGTTTTACCAGCTAGGGCGGCTCTAGTGACGTGACTTCATGGAAGATGTAGGATCCAGTGTTTCTGGAGGTTGACTCACTGCATAGATTTTGACCTTTAACTGCAATTTTTCTCTTACAAATCCTTCAGTTTTATGTCAGTAAATCACCAGGGGATTCCTTTTAGGTCGCTTTAAGCAAACGTCAGATAACTCACTTCCTTAAATGGACTCGTTGAGCAAAGCTTCAGCAATGATCAACTTGTACCCTCATATTAATCAATCCTTTTAAATTTGGTCTTGATTTGCCTGACATATGGGGCAGGCTTTGTGTCACCGTTTAGTGTTTTTTTTACACACTAAACATGCATAAGTGCATATTTTCCCACTGTTATTCTGCCTTCTTCAAACATTTCAATCAACGAACATGTGATATTTGTCTGATTTTAAGTGTTTGCTTATGCAATCTTTAAAATATACCTGTCTGAATGAGCCTGGATATAATGGCAGTGTGCACAAATAATTGCACCTATACTCATTTATTGAGGGATTTTTCCTTAAAACTATCAAATTTCAAACTGTTTGATGTCAGAATTAGCTTGCAGAATCCAGCTTTTGTATCTTTCACATGTAATTACACGTGATAAACTCTCCAGCAGATTCCAAAATAAAAAATAACATCAAGGACAGCCTCAGTGGTGACAGAACTGGTTTTACGTCGATATCTTCGATAATATTGCAGATGTCATTTCAGGAAGAGAATTAAATAATTTAAGTGTACTATGGACTAACTTGATGCAACAACAACAACAAAAAAAAAACGATATGGAGAGCATTTAGGAAGAAATCATTCCTCAGATTTAAAGATATTTAGTCTAAAAAAAAAAAAAACAACTTTTAAGGGTATGTAAGTAAATTCAGAGTAAAAACACTAACTCCAGGGGACAAAAACACGATATAAATTAGTATTTATGGTTTAGCTATTTTACAGCACCAATTATTATTCATTATTTATAATTCGAGTGAAGAAAGCGCACAAATTATCAACATGGGGGCACGAGTTACTGATTTATGAAAAGGCTTTTCCCTGTCGGCTGCAGGGCTGCTTTAATCCGCCTTCAGCGGACAGACGTTTAGTGTGATGTGTGAGTCAGGGGGGGGTCCCGGGGCTTCTTTTTTTTTTGTTGTTGTGTTGGGATGGAGGGGGACAGAGTCATTGTTCGGGTCTCTCAGGCCTGTGGGGGTGACTGTGCACCAGCCGGGTCATGCAGCTTCCTGACGTGTTTCTTCAGGTCAAAGTTCCTGCAGAAGCCCTTGCCGCAGGTGGGGCAGGTGAAGGGCTTCTTGTCGTTGTGTGTGTGCATGTGGAAGGTGAGGTTGTACACCTGGTGAAACGCCTTGCTGCAGATGGAGCACTTGAACTGCTTTTCCCCGCTGTGCGTCAACTTGTGGTTCTTGTAGTTTCCTGCATCGGGTCAGAGAACGAGACACGGGATCAGGACAAGAAATGAAGACGCCCACAGGACAGGAACACACTGAGTTTCCCTACATTTCCCAAGACTCTGTCATCAGCACTATGTGACCTGACTGGGAATGAGTGGAACTAAATAAACATGTATACTGGTGATGTTTGGTGTGTTAACTGGATTTTTTTAATTTATTTTTTTTTTACTACATTTGCAATTAAAACAAACAAACTAAATAAATTAAAAAGCAGAATATTTAAAAGTAACATTTGAAAACACTGTGCATGAAGAACATGATTATTTTTAGCTGTTTAATCTATTAAATCTAAGAAAACTGTGAAAGTTCTAAACTCAAATTCTTGTTTTGTCAGAACCAACAGTCAAAAACAAACACCAGCTGCTATTAAGAGCGACAAGAATAAGATCTGATGATGGTATAGTATGACAGCCAAAGTCCACCAAATGTTTGACATTTTTGCTTGAACAATTTTGAATTATTTGACAGTAAAAATATTTTTTTCCACATTAACACACATTTTAGGAACACCTTTCACTACAATGCCGTCCCAGATGCCACCCATGCCCGCTACAACCTCAATATTAAATATTAGAATCGCCACGTTTCCAAACAAAAATGGAAAATGTGAAAAAGAATTCATAGCAGAGCTGCAGTATTGGATTGTATCTAAATGCAAAGATGCTCCTAATAAACTTCTCGGTAGATGAGGTCGCAGACTAATGTTCAGTAAATCAGCTGACCCTTGTAGTTTTGGACTGTTGAGCTTTGCTATAGGTTGTGTGTGAGTTGTGAGCAATCGTTTTACAGATGAACACTAAAATAAATCACAATAAAATAAAATCTAACACTAAATGGCACTTTACAAAACAAGAAAGTAAAGAAAAAAAAGGCACTGTTCGTTTCACAGTATGGAGCTACCTGCCGGCCTGTCTCGGCCTGTTGCATTATAACGGCAAACATGGACTTTTGAAACGCAGATATTTATACACTGGTGTGAGGCTAATGACCTTAAATTTAAAGTAGACCAAGGAGATGATTTTTAAATCTGTATCTATCCTCCAGCTGCCAGGATCCAGATAATAAAAATAAGGATAGGCTTGGTCACCTCTCAGCTTGTGTGTTGCTGCCCTCTGATTGGTGGAAGCAGCTTTAGTCAGTTACATCAATAGTCACTGCACAGCATCAATCTGTTATCAGCAGGTCGCTATCAATAACATGAACGGGGTGTTATGAAGAAGGAGCATAACACAGTCATTTACAGACTTGTGGTTTGGTTTTTTTTGGAGCACAATTATGACGGAAGCACAATTGCCATTTCATCATTAGGTGCTATTTGATCATTTTTAGTGATGTCTGTAAATATAGAAAATGTTTCATCAGATATGTCCTTCTGTACGTCTACTAAAGCGATGTTAGCTGTATCATTAGATACATGGTCGCCTTTAACAGGGTGCAGCCTGGTGCTGAGATCATGGATGTTGGAAGTGAACTAAGATGTTCCCAACAAGGCGGGTTTTCTTAGAGAACCTTGACAGTCAGCAGAGTTCTGTTCTTAAAGACCCAGCTTTAACTTCAGAGCTGCTCAAAATAGAAGTAAGGGGACAAATCATCTGAGAGGTCAGTCTGGTAAACTAATGATGTACTTGAGGGGGGAAAAAAAGAAAAGGACTCAGGTGTATGTGTGTGTGTGTGTGTGTGTGTGTGTTGTTTTGTTTTGTTTTTTTATTTTCTAATTGATGACAATTTTCCTCAAAGAAGTCAGATTTGCTCCTGCAGATACAGAGAACCAAATATCCACTTGCTCTGAGACATTACATTATAGGAAATATAATCAACAATATAATTAACTGCCCAGTATATAAAACCCATCCCATCATGTAACATTTAAGTTGTGCACACACTTGCTGTAAATGTATTGATAATCATCATTTCATATGAATGTGCATGTTAGCAGTGCTTACATACTTTTTGTGTTCAATATTTCTGGACTTTAACTTAAGAAAAATCCATCTGTGGTGTTCCATGTGTATGTTGTATGTATGAACAGCAGTGTGGGCTCTGCTGCAGTTTGTCCTCAGATTGACATTGAAGTGTATTCAGCATCCAACCTGCTGCTTATTGGCACCTGTTATCATGGTTAATTTTTTTTATATCAGACTTATTGGATTTTTGTTATTTGACTTGAGTTGCTTTAAAAATTATTCAAAGTACTGAGTGACAGCGAGCTGCTGTTCAGCCTGAGTTGATTGTGAAGGTAACTGACTTTCTATTGGATGTTTTCAGAATTTTGTCCTCATCATAAAGCAAAACACACACACGTCTGCTGTATGTGTCAGTGCTGCTAAATGTTTGGAATTAGATGTGAAATAAAGGCAGCGTGTGTGTGTGTGTGTGTGTGTGTGTGTTTTCTCTGGATTTATTTGTTGCAACTTTAAAAGTATCAAAAATAACAACAACAAAACAACAGTAATTATAATGATGTCAATTATAAGAGATTATAAATAATGAAAACAAACTGATGTGGAGTCAGTGTTATTAGGACAGAGTTTGTTGGTAAATCATAGAAACACACATCCCACTCTCCAGAGAAGAGTAAAGAAGAGAAAACGATGAAGGACACAGACTCATCTCTCCTGAACCTTTCCTCACCTTTTTGATGAAATCCTTTACCGCAGAACTCGCACACGAACGGTTTGTATCCCGCGTGGATGCGTGTGTGTGTGTTGAGAGTGGAGCTCCGGTTGAAGGCTTTCCCGCACTGATTACACTTATGAGGCTTTTCCTAAAAACGACAGCAAGGAATAAATAGTGTCAGACTGTGGGAAAGCATTCAAAAAATACTCCAGAGTGATGCACAATAATTCTAAAAGGCCTCACAGTGTCACAGGTGTAACAACTGAAGAATATTGAAGGGGTTTTTATTTCTTTATTTTTATTTTTTAACTCACTTAATCCACATTTCCAGTGGACACACTTGCCGTTACTGTGTTATGTGTGTGTGTGTTAAAGCAGTGTCACAGTGACACCGCAGGAGGAGCTCATTGGCAACCAACAGGCCGAGCAGAGCTCCAACAATAACCCCACACTCCTTTGGGGTAAATAAAAAACATTTACTTTGACTATGTATATCTGTCATTATAATTCATATTAATTTACAATAAAATTGAAGAGAATTTCAGCCCATCTCCGGTGCGTCACAATACAGGAAGTGCTTTAGTGGAGATTTCTTTTTCGTTTCTTTCAGGATTAAAAACCTCGAGCGGCTTTAATAAAACTGATAAAAGCATAAGATTTTTATTTTTTATTTTTTTGCACTAATTTACAATGGATTCGATTTTTGAAATGGAAATAAATACCATCACTGTGGGTTTTATGTTTCTGTTAACCTCAGAAACAAACAAACAAACAAAAAAAAGGCAAAAAAAAAGGCAAAAAAAAAAAGGACAGTTGGAGAGTCACGGTCACCCAAACATGGCCCTGAGGCCCCGCCCACAAGCCCAATATTAAAACATATGATTGGAGACTGTTTCCTGTCAAAGTGATTGACAGGTCAACTGAAATCAACGTTGATAAATAAATAATTATACTTTTTTTTTTTTTTACATTTTAAAATTTTTATTAAATTTTTTTTTGTAAACCTGCTTCTCGGAGGAAAAAATTGAATCAACAAATCAGACGTAATTAAGTATCAATATAATTAAATGAACAGAATGACTAACTGATTTCACTATTTAAAATTAAAATGGTCACCAAGGAGATGGACTATACATATTAGAATTAAACTGATGAAAACTCAAACATCGTGATGGGACACAGTGGAAATAAATAAACACTAAAAACAAGTGTTCCAAAGCAGGAATGAGATCTGTATTTTTTTTTTTTAAAGTCCGCTTTTCGCTGAGCTGAATAAAGCCTTCAGTCGTACCTGAGTGTGGATGATCTTGTGTCGGCACAGTGTGCTCGCCTGCCGGAAACCTTTCCCGCAAACTTTACACACGAACGGCCGCGCGCCGGTGTGCACGGGCATGTGGCGGGTCAGATTGTAGTGCGCGTTAAACACCTGAGCGGGACAGAAACACAACACACCATAATAATAATAATAATAATAATAATAATAATAATAATAATAATAATAATAATAATAAGAACAAGAACAAGAACAAGAACAAGAACAAGAAGAAGACAGTTAGACCATATTTTCGGTTAAAAAACTAAAAAATATCTTCAATGAAAAGGAATCTACAAGTAAACAACAGCAGCAGCAATAACATAATAATAATAA
>NW_007579224.1:48591-52235 GCF_000690725.1 Stegastes partitus
ACTGTCAGCCCGTTTATTACGTGAAAAAACCAGACCTGGCGCCCCCTTTAATTATCCGATCGGGCCTAATTAAAGGGAATCTGCCGGGAGTCATTTAATGGCCTTTGAATGAATGAATCGGGCCATTTATAATAAACATGTTAAAGCTGCCCGTCATATGAGACATGAAATCAATTTCAACCCATCGGCTTCAAAGAATAATACATCGATGTTTAATTACATTTTTAGATAAATTAGGAATAGTAAATTCCTTGTTGGCTCCTCTCTGTTGTTTCAAGTGGCCACAGTAAATCTCGATTTTCACTAAAAGACCATCCAGCGTGCGTCAGAGAGCAGCTCAGTGTTTTAGACGGAGCGCAAATAAAATCAGACACATCCTGAAGACAGGAGCAAATGAAATAAAACCAGAGAACTATTCATTCATCTACGAGAAACAAATCCATTTTTATCATTAATAATAATGTGTCCTCATTTGTTTGACCACGAAAACGTAAAAACCAAAAAAAAGCAAAAAAGCAAAAAAAAAGATGATCTATTGAACCTGGAGGAGTCACATATCTGTTGATCCCACTCAATACATTTAATATTTAATATCTGTCCTTCTTTCTTTCTTTTTTTTTTCTTTTTAAAATAAAAATCTTTAAAATACTGCATCCTGTGGATTTTAAACTACACGCTGTTTCCAGATAAGTGACAGAATTTTTGTTTTTTTTTTTTTTAAATCCTGAAATCAAAGCCTCTGATGTGATTGTTAAATTTGGGAAACTTTGCAGTGATTTGGTTCAGTTTCCTCCTGCTGCTGAAGATGAAATAAAAATAAAGCCTCGGTGCAGGACGCTCACCTTGCCGCAGACCTCACAAGTGAAAACTTTGGGTTTGCTGCCGGGACAGGAGCCGTTGAGGCGGGCGGCCGCCGCCGCAGCCGCCGCGGAGCCCTTAAAGATCTTGTCGGTGAGGATGTGGTCCCGCTCCTTCATGTAGTGTTCGATCTGGCTCTGAGACAGCTCCTTGAAGGCCTGCACGCCGGACACCGGGTACCGCTCCCCGGCCTGCTGCAGGCCCGGCTTACTCTTCTCCGCCATGAACGCTTTGTGCCGGGCGGTGAGCAGGTACGAGGCCATCGGGTGGAGGTTGACCAGCCCGGCCGACGGGGGACACGCACCGCTGTCCCCGCTGCAGTTCAGGTAGCACACGGTGCCCATGGTGGGGAAGGAGGACTGGTTCACCACCCGGGGTCTGAAGAGTTTGTACTGGCCTGTGGTTTGGCTCACAGTGGAGTCCTCCTGCTGGTTCTTATAGTTCAACCCAAAGCCTAAAAAGTCTGCGGGAGCCGGGAAAGAAGACGCGTCTAAGTGGCCCGGATCCAGCCCGGTGATGCTGAGCCGGTGGCCCGGCTCGTACCCGAGCGGCACCAGCGGGATCATGCAATGCAGCGAGGACGGACAAACATCGGGTTTCCCCACGGGAGTGGACTGGAACCAGCTGGGAAGCGGTATTGACTTGGGCTCGGGTGTCCTGGCCATAATCCGGTCGATGGAGAAAGCGAGAGGCTTGCCGCTGTTGCCGCCGGAGGTGAGCATGTCTGAGCCCGCGGGCTGGCTCCCAGAAGCCGGGGGGGAGCCGAGGATCCCCGCTGGGCGGCGGAGAGGACCGTCCATCACCTCCGCATATACCGCGCTGCGACAACAACAACAACTACAAGCTGCTGGAGAGAAGCCGGGGGTCGGTGTTGCTCCTCACCGGCCCGCAGGAAAGGGCATCATCTGCCGGGAACCCCCCCTTCCAAATCACCGGCGCTGTTTCCCCGCTTATTGACGACAATCAGGGCGGCCGCAGCTCGCTCGATAACGGCGTGCGGAGAGCCGAGACCTTGCCGATCGTTACCGTCCAGGAAAGAGAACGGAAAAGTAGATAATTTGCTCAATTCTCTCCGTCGATTCTCTGTGCTTGTCGCCGCTGGAAGAGGAGGAAGAGAGGAGGAGGTTGTTCTTTACTTGGCAGGACTCCTGCTCAACTGGAAGGTACTTGGTAAATCCCGGGTCCCCTTGTGACTTTGCGTGACATCATTTTTTTTTTTTTGAATTGCAATACGCCAGACGCGCAGCGGCCGCGGGGTCAGGAGCTCAGAGTTTTAGATCAGATTTGGACGCGTCTTTGGAACCCAGCCCTTTTACGCATGGTTCAGAGAAGACTCAGAGCTGCCATGTGGGTGAACTTAAGACAAAAAAACGGATCGAGATATTGAGCAGAAAATGGATTTCAAGTCATCAGTGTCAGCCTGGGTGGGTTTCTGATCTCTGTATCGCAAACTCTGACTCAAGCGCTTTTTCTTTTACGCACCGATTTTTCGATGGCAAACGCCCCAGCGGAGAAAAAAAAAATCTTTTAGAAAGACTTTTGATTGATATCTGCTAAAGAACCAACGCGAAATATAAATTCCGAACGCTCTCCTCTCATTAGATCCCGTCTTTTTTTAGTAGTCACAGAAATGCAAAACGTCTCTTTTACGCACAGAGCGCAGACTCAGCGGGCCGAAACAAATTCCACGAGATGATTCAGTGAAACTATCGGCATAAAAACCTACAGCAATACCTCCATCCTGTCGGTGACAGAGAGGGAGAGGGTTTGAAGCTGACTGAGCTTAGCTGCCCTTCGAATGTCCGGGAAAAAAAAAATCATGGAGAGATATCAAAGTCAGGGCCCGAGGAGCGACACCGCAACACAATAGACGCAAATTCAGCCAAGAAAATATTCGCAATTTTTAATTTTTTGTGCTGATAAACGCACACTGATGTTATTTTACTAGTACGTTACACAAAGATAATTAAGTTAAATTACATTGCATTTCTTAAAATAAATACAAGCTGTAGTTTCAATTTAGTTTTTACCATTTAAAGGAATCTGTGATTGCAAATAAAGATGATGACAACAGGCAGAGCCGCTCAGTGGACAAACCTTAAACCTCGATGTGGGATGAATAAACGAAGGCCTTCTTAGTTGTTCGGGAATTCAAGTTCTTTCCTTTTTGAAGATGATAAAGTGTAGAGGTTCTACAGACGAATGCTAATTTTCAACAAAAGCACATTATTATTACAAGGCCGGTAACATCCATTATGATGCAGGCTGGTCATTATTACAAGCAGGTTTATAGAAGCGTTATTTGAATGTTCTGTGAGGCCACAACTCTCCGCGTCTGTACGGAGACGCTCATTCTCTGAAGCCACAGTCACACACAACACTTTGAATGGTGTGAAGGCTTTTTCTTTTCTTTTTTTTCTTTAGTTGTATTTTACGCTTCATTATAAGGTTTTGTTTAGATATTTTAATATATGATCCATACTGTGATGTAACTATAATAACAAAAACAATAACAACAAAAAGAAATAACAATGATAATAATAACAATAATAACAACAATAATAATGTTAGTATTATGATGATTATTGCTACTACTACTGATAAATATTCTACTACTGATAAAACACACTGTAGCTCATCCTGTAGACATATACAGTATAAGATAAAGGTAATATAGTAAAACACAGAGAAATGATATTCTTTATTCTATTATTGTATTCTATATCAATAGGTACTTAAAATACTCCAATATGTGTGTACAACTACACTGTCATGTGGTAAAAACA
>NW_007579224.1:54178-58685 GCF_000690725.1 Stegastes partitus
CCATGCGTCTTGGCATGCTCTCCACCAGCTTCTGACATTGTTCTGCTGTCGCAGCAGCCCATTCCTGTTGCACAAATTCAAACAAATTAGCTTTGTTTTTCTTTGGGCCGCCACTTTAGTTCACCTGATTGAGCTGGAGACCCATATTTAGGGCTATAGTCTCAAATTCAGCGGCCATGGGTTCGAATCTTGCTCATGGCCCTTTGCTGCATCCCCTTCCCCCATTCTCCTCCCCCACTTTCCTGTCTCTCTTTCGACTGTCCTATCTAATAAAGGCATAAAAGCCAAAAAAATAACTTTAAAAAAAAAAGAATTTGCTTTGTTTTTGGGCTTGTGGTTCTTCATTTTGCGTTTGATGATTTTCCACAGGTTTTTAATAGGATATAGATCTGGTGATTGAGCAGGCGAAGGCATGGTTGGAATGTTCTGGTTCTCCATCCAGGCTTTAACTGACCTTGCCGTGTGGCAAGGGGCATTGTCTTGTTGGAAAATCCAGTCATTCAAGGCAGGAAAGAGTTTTCCAGCTGATGGAAGAAGACTGTTTTCAAGAGTAGCCCTGTACATGACCTGGTTCATTCACCCTTCACACAGCTGCATTTGCCCTGTTCCACCCATACTGAAACAAGTCCAGATCGTCACTGATCCACCCCCATGTTTTACTGTAGGGGCAAGACAATCTGGTTGTAGGCTTCTCCAGGCTTCCTCCTAACCAGTGAGTTGGCTGGAGTGGGCATCAACTGAAAATTGGATTTATCACTGAAGAGAACCTTAGTCCAATCATCAACAGTCCAATCCTTGTGATCCCAGCAAAGAGCAACTGGGCTTTCCTCTGCCTTTGGTTGATGAAGGGCTTCTTCTGTGCCCTGTGTGACTTCAGACCAGCTTCAAGAAGTCTGTTTTGAACTGTCCTTGCCGAACAAGTCACATTTCTTGACAGTGCCCACTCGTTTTTAAGGTCACTGGAGGTCTGACGACGATTCCTGACACAGGAGCAGATGAGTGCACGGTCATCTCGTGGGGTAGAAAGACATTTCCTGCTGCGACCAGCTAGCAACTTTGTAGTGCCATGTTCGGATTGTCTCTTTTGGTGTAATGAACGGCCGTCTTTGAGATCTTCAGTTTTTTCGCTACCTGTCTGAAATAAATAAAGAAAATAATAAGATTATATACATGTATATGTACAAGGTGAGAAGTGAAAAAGCAACCCGTTTGACTGTCTATTGAGTCTACTGTTTCAGGTTCAGCAGGTGGACAGCCTGAGGGAAGAAGCTCCTCCTCATCCTCTCTGGGTTTACCTTCAGGCAGCGGTAACGCCGCCCTGACAGCAGCAGAGAGAAAAGTCTGTAGCTGGGGTAGGTGGGCTCACTCACAATCTTCCTGGCCTTTAACCTGCATTGTTTGTTGTACATGTCCTGCAGGTTGGGGAGGGTGGTTCTGATGGTGAGCCGAGCGGACCACCCTCCTCAGGGCCAGGAAGTCCTGCTGGGTGCTGCTGCCCATCCACGTGGTGATACTCCCAGCGTCTCTACTTCCTCAGACGCCTGAGGGACTTTAAGCTCCCTCTCAACGGTGCAGGTGTAAAAGTTCCTGAGCACCTTGAGAGGGAGCTTGAAGCCCCTCAGGCGACTGAGGAGGTAGAGACGCTGTCAAGCCTTCTTCACCAGGGTGTTGATGTGACAGGACCACGTCAAGTCCTGCGTGATGTCAACACCCAGGTATTTGAAGCTCTCCACTCTCTCCACCTCTGTCCCACTGATCCTGAGTGGGTGGTATGCCCTCTGCTGCTTCTTGCTGTNGATGCAGGCTGGTCATTATTACAAGCAGGTTTATAGAAGCGTTATTTGAATGTTCTGTGAGGCCACAACTCTCCGCGTCTGTACGGAGACGCTCACAGTCACACACAGCACTTTGAACTGTGTGAAGGCTTTTTCTTTTTTCTTTAGTTGTATTTTACGCTTCATTAAAAGGTTTTATTTCCATATTTTAATATATGATCTATATGTGACGTAATTATAACAACAAAAACAATAATAACAAAAAGAAATAACAATAATAATAATAATAATAATAATAATAATAATAATTTTAGATTTTTATTAATTATTAAAATTTAAGCTACCAGTCGTTAACGGCAACTGTACCACAAACAAGTATAAATACATTGTAAATACAGAAGACGTGAACCAGCGGTACAGATGATGTACAGTATGAAGAGATGTTGCTATGATATGATGTACAATGTGACCAAGAAACAAAAGGCCAACAATGCAGTAGATTAACATCACAAGACGAGTCATTGTTAACCATTTATTGTTAATAGTATTATAATACATCTTGAGGGCATAACTGTAGATGACATAACACAGTTACACTGTTTACTGGTCACATGCCACTGATGTGTTGCAGCTGCAGTTAGTTGGTGGAAAAACGGCTGAACTGATGATCAATTATGACTTCTTGTTTTGCTAGTAGCAGCAGTAGAAGCACTGAAACAAAACAGTTAACTCGTTTTTTTTCCTCCCCTATAGACTTAGTCTACGTTTTAGTTTCAGGCCTATGAATTATAGTTTTTCAATTTAGTTCCAGAAATATTCATTTGCTTCCTGATTCCATCACATCCCATTGAGGGAACACGATTAATTTAAACATCATTACGAGCTCTGAAATTTGTGGCTCCTCGTTTTACAATTTGTGTCAGTGATATTTACAGTTCACGGGCAAAGCCTTCCTGTTTTCATGATGCTGATGCACTAACGTGTACTACTACTACTATTACTACAAATAATAACAATAAAAGTGTAGAGAATGTGTCCATTGTGTTCGGTGGTGTCTCAGTCAGGCAGCAGCAGTCAGAAGACAGTTTCCAGGGAACAAAAGATTACATTTCTTTAAGCCTACAGGATTAAGGTGAAATGGAGAGTAAGAACGTTTAAGGATTAAAATGACTGAGACAGATCAGTGCAAACCAAAGTCACAGCCTGAATACTGAGATTTTAATATTAAAGGTTTAAAACCACTCGGTGAAATTCAGGATGATTTTAAAGCGGGTGCTTCTTTAAGCTTAAAATCCAAAGAAAGAAACTCAGCAGATGAAGTGATCTTCACTTCTTGTATATTGATGATAAAAGGGGCCTTTTTACATCCCTTTAAAGCTTCCATAATTGAGATATAAATGATTCCACTGACTTTAAAGGGTAGAAGAGCAGTTTAAGGGATTTTCAAGTCCTTCATAGTGGACAGCAGGGACTACTGGAGCTGTTAATAACAACACAGAGTAAATGGGGGAACAACTTTCTTAGTTTTCTTTCTTTCTTTCTTTCTTTCTTTCTTTCTTTCTTTCTTTCTTTCTTTCTTTCTTTCTTTCTTTCTTTCTTTCCGTCTGTCTCTGTACAAGATGTCTGCATCTGGAATTTATTGTTGTTTTGTCAAATATCAGACTGTTTAATTCTAAAAGATCCCCTCCAGGCATGTTTGAAGATATTTAAAAAGGTATTTAATCTGAAAAATAATTCAGGCCTGACGTGATTTTTAAATTTTTTTTTTATTCCACTGTCTGTATATTGGATGATATAGTGTTGAAGTTTTTGTGATTTTTGTATTTTAGAAAGAACTCTCTATGCCTCTTCCATCATTGGAAAATTCAGAATCTATGAATATGAAAAACAAACAAACAAAAAGAACAACAACATATTTTTCCGTGGGACGAAGCACACACAAGAGTGACAGTACAAACATTAGGAAATACAGCATATATGAAGACATGTACAAACAAAAACACATGTGAAGAGAAACAAACGGTTTTCTTTTTGTGCGTCTTTTCACATACATCTTATATTTGGAGTGAGTTTCCCTTAGTGTTTATGATTTTACTCTTGAATGTGTTTCGTCCTTTTGTTTGTATGAGAAAATTCTATGTTGTCAGTGTTCGTGCAATGTGGCCTCTGAGTTTTCACATCAGATCTGTTTAAATTATGTTCTGCTATCTTGGACCAGGACTGGTTTCCAAATGTGTTATGATGCCACAAATCCTTCATGCCTCAGATTTTAGGAGAGTTCAGTAAACCGTTCAACAGATGAAGTTAAAAAAAAAACAAAAAAATGAAAAAAGAAGTACAGTCATGGCAAAAAATTATTAGACCACCTTTGTTTTCTTCAATTTCTTCTTCATTTTAATGTCTGGTACAACTAAAGGTACATTTGTTTGGACAAATATAATAATTACAACAAAAATAGCTCATAAGCGTTTAATTTAAGAGCTGATATCGAGCCATTTTCCATCAATAGCTATGGCATTGTACTGCCAAAAACAGTGCTTTTAGACATTCCATGTTTTCTTTTCTGTCTGCTTTAGTCACATGACACACACAGGAGTTAGTACTTGATTGCACAACCATTGTTTTTGATGACTGCAGCCATGCGTCTTGGCATGCTCTCCACCAGCTTCTGACATTGTTCTGCTGTCGCAGCAGCCCATTCCTGTTGCACAAATTCAAACAAATTAGCTTTG
>NW_007579224.1:60630-69686 GCF_000690725.1 Stegastes partitus
TTCCCCACTCGAACCACCTGTGGTCTGCTGGTCAAAAAGCCGTAGACCCACCTGCACAGGCAACCTGCAACTTAGTGACCAGTCTGGAGGGGATTATGGTGTTGAATGCTGAACTGAAGTCCACGAACAGCATTCGCACATAATTCCCCTTCCTAGTGTCCAGGTGGGAAAGGGCTGTGTGTGGCAGGTGATTTATGGCGTCGTCTGTGGATCTGGTTGGCCGGTACACAATTTGTAAGAGGTAGGTAGGTAGGAAGTGATGACATTTCTGACCAGTCTTTCCAAACATTTCATCACCACAGAGGTAAGGGCAACGGGCCGGTAGTCATTTAGACAGCTGGGCTTGGCTTTCTTGGGGACAGGAACAATGACAAAGTGTTTAAAGCACCTGGGGATGATGCACCGGGAGAGCGAGAGGTTGAAAATTTTCGTGAACACCGGTGCAAGCTGGTTGGCACAGGTTTTCAGGACACGGCCGGTTATACTGTCAGGTCCTGCAGCTTTCTTGGTATTCACACATTGAAACATCCCACTCACGTCATGCTCCGTCACAGTGCATGTTTCCTCCTCTCTGCCAGGCAGGATGTGTGCCGCTTGTCTGAAAGCCTCAAAGCGCACATAAAAGTGGTAGAGTTCGTCAGCCAGAGAGATGTCAGCACTCACCATGGGCATCGGTGCTGCTTTATAGTCCCTGTCACAGCCCCACCCCTGATGTCCCTCTGCTGCAGTTGTGACTCCAGCTTCTCCCCGTACCTCTGATTGGCCTCCCTCACAGCTCTGTGGACGCTGTATGTAGCGTCCCGGTGAAGTCCCATGTCTCCGGTAGCGAGTCCTGTGCTGTATGCGGGACTTCAGAGCATCGCGGATGCCTTTGTTCATACAACGCTTCTGATTGGGAAACTCCCTGATAGCTCTGTTGGGGACAGTGTCTCCCCTGGTGGGGAAGGCGATGTGCTGTTGAAGTTCCGGCATCACCTTGCTCAGGTAGGCACTGTTAAAATCTCCGGCCACGATGAGGGCTGCTTTCTGGTGGTTAGCCTGGAAGCTGGAGATAGCCTCATGTAGCTCGGCTAATGCAGCGTCTGCCTGAGGGTGAATGTAGATGGCACTGAAAATAACAGAGGTGAATTCCTGGAGGAGGTAGAAAGGCCGGCATTTAATAGTTAAAAGTTCCAGGTGGGGCGAGGAGGACTTAGAAAGACACACAACCTCTCTGCACCAGTTGTTGTTGGTCATGAGACAGACACCCTCGCCTCCATATGATGAACTGTAAAGAACTCCACGGGTTGAACTGCATGTCCCGGTACGGTGGGGGTCAGCCATGTCTCTGTGAGACAGATGATGTTGCAGTCTCTTGTGTCCCTCTGGTACCTAATCCTGGCTCTGAGCTCTTGCCTAGGGACAGGACGTTTGTGAGCAGGAAGCTAGGCAGTGGTGGTTGGTGTGCTCGTAGCCTCAACCTGTTCTTAAAGTCGTTTCCACCCTGGCCTGTTATGCTGTTGACGTCCTGTGTCGTTGTTGTTGTTGTTGTTGTTGGGGGGCCCCCTGGAGGATCTCGCTAGGCCAGGACGCATCAGCAGAAAAAGTGATGTAATGCGGTTATAAACCAATATTCACCAGTGTGTCTCTGTCATATTATGACAAGGACACGACATGGTGAACGACATGCAAAAAGATAAATAAAAAGTTAAATAACAATAAAAAAAAGCTGTAATGGTGCTGGAGCAGGTTTGACGGTTGCCGCACTCACCGGAGCCATCTCAGAAAAGATGTTTAGGCATTATGTGAGAGCTGGTACAGTTTGAATATAAGCAGGAAACCACTCTAGGCCTTTGCATGTGCAGTGCTGCTTATGACATGAAATGGCTTCTTATTTATCCTGGAAATACAACCAAGCTTAAGCATGTCAAAGAGGACACAAAGTATGATGTAATCAGATGCATTTTTTGTTGTGTTCATTGTGTTCTTCAGGGAATATACCTTTAGTGGTACCAGGCATTAAAATGAACAAGAAATTGAAGAAAACGAGGGGGGTTTAATAATTTTTTTCCAGGACTGTAATGTATTTTCAAGAGGAGGGACTTTCCTTTTAACATGAAGTCCTAGAAAGCTTAAGCTGAGTTACCACATCTACAAACCAATGGTACATGTACATGCATTGGTGTTCTGTAATGTTGATTGCCAGTCATGGTCTTTCAAAATTAATTGTGGGCATTCATCTACTACTGAGCTCCAACTAGGATGTAGGGAGTTAAGGCCTGGCTCACAGTCAGTGTTCCAGTTTATTCCAAAGGAGCTGAGGTAAGGACTCTCTGCAGGACAGTCAAGTTCTACAAAAATCGCATTTACATGGAGTTGGTTTTGTGTGTGGAGGTATTATGTTGAAACATGAGACTAATCTTCAGCTCTGCAAATACAGTGGAAATAAAAGCAGACGTTGGAAACACTGGTGCTTTAAAAACACTTTTAATAGTGACACTCAGATAAGACACCTGAACAAAACAGGTGCACAATGAGACAATAGAAATATACTTCTTCATATAGGTTTTTTTGCCCTTTAGTTTTTGGCCTTTTTGAACTGCACTGACACAAACTGGTTCGGACAGTTGAAACAAACGGCAGGGTGCTGCACACACTCCATCAGAAGCTTACATTGAATTTACAAGTCAAACTATTTTCTCAACAACAACACGCAAAAAGACTAATGAGTGAATGCACGGCAATGATGAGACGCTTCGCTTTGCTCACTGCCGATCAGGTTAAGCACATTAATCGGATTAAAAATAGATCCACGCTTCCTCTTGTCTGGCTCCTTCAGTTCATTGGCAAGACTTTGATCGATGTAGGATATGATGCACGACAGGCAGTACGACCATATCACTCTACAGCTTAATATTCTTTACAACAGTAAATATCACAATGAACAGAGATGACAGCAGATGTACAACTGCATCAACATGTAGTCACATTTCCAACAATTATTCCCCAATCTCAGAGTTTTGCTGCTGTTCAGACACAGGTTTTATGTGTGTAGTGTAGAACCTGGAAACCTGTTTATGTTACAGTAGACAACCAACATAGAAATGGATTATTCATTGTTTCTGAAGCCACCGATCTCAAGATGCCGTGGAGACGTTTTCTGTTGCAGAAGGTTCGGATTCAGATGCTACAGCAGTGCAACAGCTTTTCATTCGTATGGAGTTGTATGAGTTTGTCCAAACATGAAGCTAATAAATACAGTCTGTTAAAATGTTCTGATCTGAGAGTTTAACCCTACTGCCAGGTCAAACTCTGACGGTTGATTCAAATGGATTACATTCTGCAACACTTATGAGACTTAAATGTGATGTGAAATATATATGACTACATCTGTGCATTGCAGCTACAGTATGGTAACTTTCGAAAACTAATCAAATTTCTATACATTAGACCATAAAGTTACAATAACACTCAATGGTACTGGAAGCCTAAAATCTTAAGATATAAATAATCAGACGGGTTCGAGTCGCATACCCAGGTCAAACTAATTTGGAAAGAGAAGTGGTACAAATTATGAACCCCAACTACCTTGTGAAATGAGGAACTATTCTAACTAAAGATTTTCTCACTTTCAGGGAACTTCAGGTGGCTTTTCACTGCAGGAACTTAGCGCAGATACTAGTTGGTTTGAGCGTACACACAAATGGCCCTATAAATGGCCCTTTCAGTTTTTCATTGTTGTGTAGGATCGGACAGCCTTAACCACAATTTTAATACAACTTCATTTCTGTCAGCACAAAGGAAGCGGTGCAATAGAGGTTTGTTGTGTTAGTTTGTGGGTCAATTACGTTGAAGATGGTGATGTTTGAGAGAAGACTACTGCTCGACAAGGACATCGAGCTGACAGGAAAAAAAAGAAGAAGCTATTTTTCCTCTCTGAGTTTTACCAATTAACGTTGTTTTCTCCAAGTTTATGCAAAGAGCGTCAAGCCCATTTACATGAACCGCCATTGCCGAAGTGGCTTGATGGCAGTTCTTGAAGTCACAACGCTAAAAATGTTTGGACCATCCAAAAAAAAAGCTCCACAAGTTCCTGCAGAGGAAATCAGCCTTCTTTAGAAGTAGGTTAAAGAGTCAAGATAAATTGTTGATTCCCACATGTCTGATCATCTGACTACACTTGTTTTTTGACTTCACTATAATTTCAAACCTCAAAACTTAACTGGAGAATATAGTGTTAATGAACAATGAGCAACTATAAAGACCCAATCGGCTGATAAAACAAAGGTCTGGGCACGTTTTGGCAAATAAAACACTCGCAGAAGTTTGAAAAAGACATGCTAACAGAAACTTTGGCACTTGATGCATATTGTGTTCACAGAAAGGGGTGGATAGCTAAAGAAGGATTTATCTCCTACAAACATAACTGCATGTCAGGACTCCAAGGTCGATGAAGACTCTGCATGAGAACTACAAGAAGTGGTTGTGTTTTTGAATAAAATCCAACTTATGGGCCCCCTAGCATGGTGATACTGGTCAGGCAGTTGAGCTGTCTAACATGTCAGTCCATAGCAAGTTATTTTAAAAACTGACATTCATAAAATTTACTGCAGACATTCATGGTCCCCAAACAATGAAGCCTAATTATTTCTTGTCTTTCCTCGGGACATTTTTACATCTAACTCTTGAATTCTTATATTTGGCTGATCCCCTGACCTTTACTCTTGCATCACTTTCAGTCAAGAGCAAGGTAAAGATTGGAAGTATGGTATTAAAATAGTATTAGTAATACTGTCTGTCACCAAGTCCTCTAACCTAAACAACAATATGACGTTCAAAAATAACCCGTAGGAGTGCATTTTGATCTGCCACATTGGTTAAAGTTTGATGTAATTTTACCCATTAAAGCTTCTTAGTTATGGTTGGAGAGCGATTGGGGTCAGGATTAACAGAAACCAAGACAGAACAGTTGGTCAGCATTTGTTTCAAGCAATCAAGAACTTAGTGGCCATTCTCCAATTATCCACCAAAACCTGCTCTGCATGAGGTTCTGAGGTGCTGTAACAACATCAGACTATTTCTGCTTTGTCATTATTTTCATGACCACAATTTGTCAGGGTCGGCTTTAAGAAAAATGTCATCAACAAATGACCAAAGCTGCTGTTTTACAGGTGAGAACAATCACCATGGGTTCTAACAGCTTCTGCAGCATCTTGGAGATGCTAGCAGGCCCATAAAGTCTAAAGAAACATACAGCAGTGGGTAACTTTACAATTCCAAGCTTTTTGTCAAGTGAAAATATATATTAATTGTCTTGATTTTACTTGTGTTGCTGTCAAGAAACTGAAGAAATGGCAGCGAGGTCGCTCAGACTCTGCAGGCTCAGAGCATCTTAAACATTACAGCCGTGGGTGAAAACTGAACACAAAAGGAGCTGCAATCGCTGAGCTCAACTGTACAAAGTGACATCAATCAGAGTATGGCTGCACGTGAAGGAGGGCAGGGTTTCCTGTCCTGCAGGTGAGAGAGGAGGACGAGGTTTATCTCAGCACCATCCAGAAGATCTGGTTCGGATGCCTTACCTTGACTTCCCGTTTGTCGTACATTCTGACTTGTGTGTGTGTGTGTTTTAACACGTGAGTACAGCAGTGTCTGGACAGTGAGTATGATGGGATGTGTCACTACCTGAGTGTACCTCCTCACCTGATCAAGACCTTCAGATGTGACATGATTTTACTTGCTGTACATTTACATACTTTAAAAAAAAAAAGAATCTGCTCCCACATCAGTTTAAAGAGAAAAACTATTTTTCAAAATTCATACTTCTGATCATAAATCTGCTTGAAGCTGGAAAGTATTGAGAAATAGACACAATGCTTTTTTGTTTTTTGTCTTTGTTGGGAGTGAAAAAAACAATAAAACAAAAAAAGTAACCCAAGCGTATCAATTAACTTGTGGAAAGGATCTGGTCAGCCAAACTGCTCTTCTGTTTTCTGTTCTTACACAGATTACTTATATCTCAAGGCAGAGCTACCTATATAGTAAACTAAGAAAGCTTCAACTTCAACTTCAACTGCTTCAACATTATACTTTGATGATTGTAACCGTACTACAGTCCTCTAACAAAAACCTTTGGTTTCAGGCAAACAGCTGTTGTTAACCTATGGCACTGTCATTGCAAACCTGGTCATAGTTTTATATGTAAATGTGTTGTATGGCAAGTTGCAGTGGACTTCTGGTGAACTCTGTGGAAAACTGGAGTGGGCTTGGGCTTATCCCAGTTAGTACGTGTTGTTATTTGTCTGTCAGTCTGTATATGTGTGTGTGTGTGTGTGTCTGTCTATTTAGGTTTACGTGTATATCATGACAGTCTTAATATAATTACTCTCTAGCTCTTTTTGAAATATGACAGAATCTGCTGGGTCAAAAATATACATACACCAATGTTAATATTTAGTTAAATGTCCCCATTAACCTCAAGTAGGTGCTTTTGGTAGCCATCAACTGGCAAACTTCTGGCTGTATCTTTGACCACTGCTCTTAACAGAATTGGTGCAGTTCAACTAAATGTGTTGGTTCTTGATGAGGTTCTTGATGAGGTTTCGTCAGGTTTTTGGGGGAAGCCAGTCTGAAACTCTAATTCTAGCCTGATTTGGCCATTTTTGATGTGTTTGAGGTCATTGTCACATCCAACTGCGTCCAAGAGCCAACCTTCTAGCTGATGATTTTAGGTTTACCTGGAAAATGTAGAGGTAATCCTCCTTCTTCATTACTATATTCACTTTGTGTAAAGCACATTTTCTAGTGGCACCAAAACAGCCCCAGAGCAGAATAGCACCCCAACCGTGCTCAACGGTAGGTTCGGTGATCATTGCCATGCAAAACACACTTAACTGTGGACACTGACGCCCGTCTTCCAGAAACTTCTAATTCATTGCAAATCTGCTTTTTGGTGACTCTTGGCTGAATCTTGACCATCCCAACCAATGGTCTTTCAGCAACAGGTAACACCTTGTGTCTTCTTAACTTTGTCACTTTATGCTTACAATTGTTTGCACAGATGATTTGGGGATCTGGAGCTGCTTTGAAATTACCAAAGCTTTCTGCATCACCAAAATTGCTGTATGTATATTTTTGGCCCAATAGATTCTGTTATATTTCCTGACTATGAAAATAAATCTATGAAAGAACCAAAATGTCTGATTGTTTTTATGTTTTTTTTTGGTGATAAAAAAGGACACACAGGTTTAACTTATTTCATTATAGAAAATTAGTTAGTTATAGGAATCCTTTAACACTCAAGAATGCCACGATATACATGGTCATAAAACTAGAGATAATATACATTTTAAAAAATGATTTGAAAATAATTTTGACTAAATCGTGGTAAACCTTCAAGCAAACCTGCCACATACACAACACATACAGCCACATGCAACTTGCTGCAAAATTTGTGGCAACATTGCCAAAGATTGCTCACAGCTGGCTGCCAGAAACCATGATTGCTAGAGACACTACTTGTTGACAAAATGATTTGGCATGTTTGCCACTAATGGAAAAGTTGTTAATGGGAGGCACCAAGAAAGAAGATAAGTTGTAATGTCTGTTTGTATTATTTCAGACAACTGACTGAAGGGAAATTGACTAAAGTCCTGTGACTGAGACGTGGATATCAGTGGACGAGCCAAAAGTTTTTGCTACATAGCCTGTCTCTGTAGTATCTTTTAATTCTGAACAATCTTGTCTATTTGTCAAAAATGCAACGGCAGTTTTGTTCAGCAGCAATCGATTTCTTTTTATTCTCAGCAACACCATGATAACATATGTTGGGTATCTGTTCTATCAAGTTTTGTGGGAACTCGGTGAATTGTAATACCGTATAACTGCCTGTGATGGAAGGTCCTGATCTGGCAGAGAGGATGATCAATCAAGTAGTAACAGGGTGGGTGAAAGGAGGTGTGATATGTGTATGTGAGTGTTTAGTCCTCTTCCTCATCACTGTCTCTCATGCTGATGCCCTGCAGGCCATCACCTGCCTTAACGGCCACTGTCGCTTCCTCCACCGTCAGCCTGTTGTAGATGGTCTCGTAGCTCTTATTGTTCAGCGTGCCATCCAGGACACCCTGCAGCCTGAAGTCACGGTAGGTTTTCTGTTGAGGTGGGAGGGTGGGGAGTGAGTAAAAGGAGAAGGTAAAAACAGAGAGCATCTTAGGAATGTAGTGAGCAAGAGGAGGCGGCTGCCATTCAGCGCTCGAAAGGACAAAAGCGGGAAGATTGAGGCTCAAGGACGCGTAGATTCTTTTATGTGTTGGACCAAGAAGGCAGACTGAGGCGTCTGAGGGGTTTTTACCTTCAGTCAGGAGTTATTATCATTCCTTGTCTCCTTGCTTTCAAGTTTAACTCTGTACATTAGCAAACTATGAAAAGACAAAAGCCACAGGAAGCAGCATCACACAGTTGAGCAGTTGTCTCTTTCGTGTCTAGCTGGCCATTCCAACTGCTGCTTTCAAGGACACTTTATCACGGTTTGATTTATCTTTAGTTTTTTTCTCTTTTTTTCCCTCTTCATTGTCAGTTCTGACTGTTTTAAAATGAATAAGCCACAATTTAAGAGGTTTATTTATTTCACGGTAGGAAAGTCTTAGGCTCAGTCACTGCCGCTCTTTTCAAACAGTCCAGAATAGGAGACTTTGAATCTGGTGCATAAGAGTAACCTGTTACTGAATGACACGCATGGTTCCCTTTTGGAAAAAAAAATAAAAAATAAAAAACTCAACACGAAAATCAGTTTGTTTGTTTTTTGACAGAAGTTGTGGTGTCTGTAAACATTTGTTTACCTTCACAATCTTGATGAGTGTTTTCAGTTGGTACATGTGGAGCTGCAGGTCCAGTCTGTCAGTCAGCCAAACACACACCGCCTTCATAGAGCCAGTGTACCATTGCTGTACAAAGCAAAAAAAAAAAAAAAGAAAGAAAGGAAAACAAAGACAAGGTTTCCAATTATTACCCAAACTGTGTAAACATGTGAACATCCATCACAGCTTATTGATGCATCTCTTACTTCAAGTTTGACCCAC
>NW_007579224.1:70051-88548 GCF_000690725.1 Stegastes partitus
TATCCTGGACTGTGATGGATTATTGCCAACATTTCAGGAACTCTTGTCTTAAATTTGACTTTCAGATAAATGGTTCTAATAAACCGGATAAACTGTTTTTTTTCTTTGTATATTGTGTATTTATCCAGTTTATTTTACTATAACTACTTATGTTGCATACAACTGCACCTTGTGTATAATCTTTGCACTACTTTAAGTCATTACATATTTATATATACTCGGCAAAGTGCAATATCAAGAAGTTGACCATCCGATGTGTAGTGTAACTGAAGGATTAGGAGGACCCAGTGTTTGATCAGTGAAGATTGTTAAAATAACATCTAAACATCTTCAGTCCTGACTGTCTGAATGAGGGATCAGTAAGAAATTAATTAATTAATAAATAATTGTCCTGTTTTTTTTTTTTTTTTAAATCAGTGTTTTGTCTTTATTTACGTAGTTTGAGGGGGCCAGGTGTGGCCACCTGATTTATGTACAATGACAAACTGATCTGATGATGGTTCAAGAATTCATGTAAAATGGAAACTGTGTTCAAAGTCAGTTTGTTTCTGTGAGTTCCTGTACAGACTGAGGGCTGCTGGAAACTGCCCGTCTTGACTGTAAAAAAAAAATTGACTGCTTTTAACTCCACCTACTACTGCTGCCGCCTGCTCTGGTTCACTTTCCAGGTGAGACACAATTCACCTCAAACAAGCTTATTAACTTCATTATGTACTACAGAATGGTTTGGCAAAGTGAGACTAACTCCGTGGTGAAAAAGTGTCCATTTTCAACTGAGGGACAATGTTTAATTGTTGTCTATCCTGTGTCTGAATGACATGGAGACTGTGACCACTGCATTCCTCAAGGCTAGATTTCTGTCACTCTCTGTACTTAAATATATATATATGTTTATATATTTTATTGGTCAGTCTTCTCTGTGTTGTCTGCAGATGCTGCAAGACTCAGGCACAAATGAAATGCATGCCTGTTAAAGACAAAATTGAATTTAAGGTTGTTTAATAATGTATTTATAAAACCAGATGTGGTTTGGCTCCTCCTGGGTATGTTTCAGAACACCTCTGTTCTTACTTTTCCTCCAGGCCTCGTCCATCCTCAGAACAGCTGGCTGCTGGATAGAGCAGACCAAACCTCTGCAGTAGCAGATCCACAGTTTTTGAATGGCCTCTCTGAATAAAGTGTTCGTCCTCCACCGACAATTTCACAAAAAATCTTGTAGGCGTTTTACAAAAAAAGACATCGATGTTTTAAATGGCTTTGAGTGCTCTTAATGGTCTTTATATTTTAGTATTTTAGATTTACTTGAAATTGATCTTACAAGCTGCGGCCCTGTTTTGTCTTGTTCTTGAAGTTTATACTATTTCATTGCAGGTAAAATTGATTTTACAAGTTCTCTTCCTGCCTTGCTTTTCACACATTTTTTGTTGCTGCTGCCTGATAACATGTACAGGACTCTGGTCAACTCAGGTTGTTTTAAATGGGTTGTATAAATAAACTTGACTTGATATCCAGCTAAAAATAACTTTGTCATCACTGGAAGAGTGTCACTTACTTCACGTTCGTGTACGTAGCAAGTAGTTAGCTTAGTAACAGCAACACAGTCAGTATTCCTGCCAATATGGCGATGTTTTGATTTGGATTATGTGATATCAACTACCAGATCTCTAGGATGTTTATTCAGTGAACATCTAGGGCTGTTTGGGAATGGTGATGGTTAAATGCTACTAAAAATACAAACACTAACCAAACGACAATATTAGATACTTTGTCAAAAACTATCATTATATGAAGCAAGCCACAAAACATGCTGTGAACAAAGAGGGTTTTTAGTTTCAGGGCAGGTCCAACTGTCAGTAAGATTTTAAATGAAGTTGTTTTACTTGTAGAACTGAATTTGGGAGTTTACACACACTCTTGCTGAAAGCGTCTTTAAGCCTGTTTTTGAAGCCAGATAACCACAACCAAACATCATGAGAAGCATCTATAAACTCGATGAATCACCTTGGCTCCGTCGGCACTACAACACAAGGCCAAAGGATGTGCGGCATCAAAACGGCAAAACTCAAAGAGGGTAAAACATTTACCTATTCAAAGACACCAATTTACTGGCAAACTCCTGAATACTGCACGCAGAGGGAAGAGTTCACGGCTCTGCTTTGAACTTCACAGGAAGAAAAAAAAAAAATCTGGTTCCGTCTTTGTAATTTTCATCAAACGATCTTCCTTCACACCGTCCGCCACCAGGCCACAGCTGCCGGGAAATCAAATACACTTTTTCTCACCTGAGGAGCAATCCTCACTTAGAGCAGCATTCAGAACGCTGCTGGTAAAATGCACACATTGGGTGGCTTTATTCAGTCACCAGTTATACAAGAATGCTCGGGGAAATTGCTCTGACACAGTAATGACCCGTGATATTCAGATGTGCTCTGAGAGAGTCGACAGACTTAATTTCACACAATGACAAGAACTGTAATTACCTTCCAATTTAAGAGTGAAAAACAGTCCAAAGGTTATTTCATGCACTTGACAAAAGCCAAAACAAGTCCATGATCATTCAGGGGTCATGCAAATATTTGATTCGATCTATTGTGAGAGCAACCTTTGACCTCCTTCATACTGGCTCCTAGTTATACCAAAGTAAAGAAGCAGTTCTTCACTTAGTCTAAGTAGTTTAGCCTCAAATTAAATGCTAGAAAATGTATGGTAACTTATGAATAAGGGTTCAAGTTCAATCACACTCCCTGATTTGATTTCTTCTCTGTCCATACTGAATAAATACATTTGCTCTCTTAAAAAGTCTTACCTTATGATCTAAAAAGTCACCAGACTGTCACAAACACCATGTCTTTTCAGAAAACTTCTGTACAACTGAATATAATGTTAAACATTCAAGGAGTGGTACAAAGACACAACCAGAAGCCTCCAAGAAGCTTGTTAAAAAAAAAAAGGCCAAAGGACATTTACCCAAATATTAAAATTACTGTACTTATATTTTTGACCCAGCAGATTTTTTAATATTTCCAGAAGACCTACATGAATCTATGAAACAACCAACATGCATAATTGTCTTCTGTGACAAAGATGGATGTGTTTCAATGATTCCATTTAAGAAAATGAACAGTGGTAGGAGTCACCAGAAACTCAATACTGCTATGATGTACATGGTGTTTACAAATGTATGGAAACTTTTTCTTTTTCTTATGCAACAAACATGACAAACATCCAGATCTTTTCTTTCTTGTTCAACATCTATCCACCGATGAGTTCATTAGTAATTCAACCAAGAGTAATGGGTGTGGAGCTCCGAGAGCAGAGCTGTGTATATACTGTAGCTATGATGTCGTGTGTTGTTGATGATTCGCACAGTAAAGTGTAGACTCTGATTGCACCTCTCCTGTTTTCCTTTGAATACATTAATAAAGTGAAGACAACAAATTTCGAAATAAGCAATTATTTTCCCTTAATTTTGAAACATGTTCAATGTGTGCAGATGCGTCTTCAATCCAGTTTGTGCCACCTACAGTGGATTTGCATCTATTCCTGTTTGGGTCTTGACTCTGACAGTAATTGCGCCTTTTCTAAAATTTACTGCTCTCACAGAATACAACATACAGTGGTAACCTCTTGTTGTCATCTTCTCTAACTCTATTATTTTCTCCTCAATGCACAAAAATTGTTTCTGTAATGATATTCATGCAGGTCAGTTTGCCGCTTGTGCGTTAACGTTAAAATTACTGCATAACATTTTCTGATTTTCTCCTCCTCAGCTCAGCGGAGTCTTTATTTGGGTGTCTGGGAGGCGAGTTTCCTCAGAGCAGCTAATAAGCTGCCTGCTGGTTGCCTCGCAAGCTGCATTAACTGTCGTGGAAATTGAGAACGAATATGCTCCTTAATTGAGCTGATTAGAGAACGAGCGTGAAAACAGATGGAGGGAATATGTGAGGGAGGGAGGGATGGGTCTGCATTAGTCCTGTACAATCTACATGATGACTCAGTCCACAGCATAAAAGATGGCACCATCGTGGTAAAACATCTGTCGGAGGCTGTAGGAAAGAGAGCTGACTCTGGCCTTTGACAGTAGAGTTTCTGGTCAAGTCTACTTTACTGTCCAAATGAGCCCCCAGTTATTTGTACTCCTGGACTATTTCCACCACCTCTCCTTTATTAGAAAGAGGAGCAGTAGAAGTCCTTGATCTCCTGAAGTCCAGCAGCAGCAGCTTTGTTATGGTGATCTTGAGCTACCGATGGTGCCCCACCATTTGGTGGTCTGACACATCCTCCCCCTGATGCATCCAAAAACTGCAGTTATTGGAGTACTTCTGTAGGTGGCAGTGCCTGTGTTAAATTCACAGTGTACAGGTTAAAGCAGGGGTGGGTAATCCTGGTCCTCCAGGGCCACAGTCCTGCATGTTTTAGATGTTTCTCTCTTCCAACACACCTGATTCAAATGATCAGCTCATCATCAAGCTCTGCAGAAGCCCGATAACGATCCTGATCATTTGAATCAGGTGTGTTGGACTGTGGCCCTCGAGGACCAGGATTGGACACCCCTGGGTTAAAGGGAAAGGGGGACAGGGAAGTCCTCTATAGGGCTCAGTACTGCTCATCACTGTGTCTGACACACAGTTAAAGATGAAAATAAACTTTATCGATCCCTTGCCAGGGAAAGTAACAAGGCGTTCATCGTGAGGACAAACTTTAAAGACCATCCAGGACACCAGAGGAGCATCAGCCTTCATGGCAGTCATCTTCCTCCTGAGCAGGGCAGGCTGAGTGGTGTAAAAAGATGCTGGAGAAATCAAAAAAACATGATTCAGACAGAACCTCTTTGCTTGTCAAGGGGGGAGTAAGGTTTGTCAACTCTGAAATCGTTTTGGTAAACGAACTGGAGGGGATCCAATGATCCAGGGGGGCAGAGGGAATCCAGGACCAGTGTTTCAAAAGCTTTAATGATGTGTGAGGTCAGTGCTACGGGCCTGTAGCGCCTGGCCAGACTGGGACAGGTCTTCTTCAATACCGGAACTAGGCGGGATGCCTTCCACAACACTGGGCCATTCTCCAGAACCAAGCTGATGTTAGGTGCTGGAGTATGACACACAGCTGGGTGGGGGGTACAGACCTTGAGCACCCTTGGGCTGATGCTGTCAACAATGTTGGCAGTCTTTGCCAGGCAGAGTTTAGTAATTGCCCTCCTCATCTAGTCGGTAGAGCTGCTCAGCAAACTGGAGGATTGAAGGAATTTAAATAAAATGACTAACTTGTTTTTAACGATGTACTGAAAAAAAGACAGTATTTTAATAACATTTCATTTTCTCAAAAGGAATACCAGGAAAGTGAACTTATTCGCATTTGTTTTCGTCGTGTCACTTTATTCTTCTCGTCTATGATTTATTCTGTCTTGTTTCAAAATGCTGACACTGATAGCTGCAAAAAATCCTGAACGTGAACAAAGCCGCGACTAGAAAAAGTGGCATGATGGCAAACATTTTATCTTGTTTTAAAATTATTTGAATGTTGGATGTTAGATTCATTGACTTCTGTTAGGAGATCCACATTTCTTTCTTCTTTTTTATACAGTGTGCAGGTTTGTCCTTGCTTTGTCAATGTGATTTGACTTTGAATGTCAAGAGCTCAGAGAGAGAGAGAGAGAGTGTGTGTGTGTGTGTGTGTGGGCATGTATTAGACTTCTCCTCCACACAAAGATGCTCCCTGGTGAGCCCTCGTACACAAATAGACGGACCGACACATACAAGCATGCACACACAGGAAAAAAAAAACCATGAGCATGTTTACAGCTGCATGTTGACCCCCCGTGTCTCCATCACTTTTTGTCATTTTAACAACCTCCTTCTTCTTCTTTACATCCATCAATGCTGACAAACTGTGTGTTTAAAGAAAAGGCGCTGTAAATTAATTTGACTTTCACTCACTCAGAGCCACGTAAACAAGACAATTGCATACCCTAATGCTCCTGGCAGGAGGCCTAGTGCCGCTATTGAACACAGGATTTGCTTCCTTTGTTACACACAAAACGCATGTGTGTGTATGTGCGATACATGTTGGAGGGCTGAGCGGAGACACTTGGAGGCCCCGCCACCACCTCCTCCCCGGCGCATGACTGGACGTATCTGAGCTCTATTAGATTCAACCCCTTCAACCCCCATCCTTCAAACACACACACACACACAAATCAGCGCAGCGCAGCTCGAGGCTCAGCCACAACACTCTGAACCCTCAGAGGAGACGGTGGGTGGCAGAAATCCATCGCTTGGCTTCGTATTGCTAATGTGTACGAAGGTCTGAGCCGCCATGTCTGAGCCGCTGCATTGACTCACAACGGTGATCTGAGGCGTGTTTGACAACTCGCTGCTAAAATATTCTTATAAAAATCTGAGAGTGGGGGTGGTCGGTGAAGAAAGCAAACAGCGTGGGATGGAAGGATGGTTAGACGGATGGATAGGTGGATGTGTGGAAGGGTTTTCAGCTCCAGCAGAGTGAGCCAAAAGCTCTCGGTGTTTTCTAAGTGATAAACAGGTCAACAGAAGCAGTGAGTGTTTTCAGCCTCAAAGCGACCTGCTGCTGCTCTGAAAATTGAGAATCAAATAGTATAAACACCTGACTGTGAGCTCTGTTTGTAAAGATTTCACAAGCATCAACTGTATATCTTCTGAAAAGATCACATGCAGTATAACCTTATTGTATGTTTTCACAGCTTTTATGTGCATGCATATTAAGTACTTTATGATTATTCATGCAGACAGAAGACTTGTTTATATTTGGTTTGCCCAGCCTTTGCCTTTAAAATAGCAGCAGTTGTCCCCTGAACACATTCACAATTTTTCAAAGTACTTGGCAGGTAGGTTTGTTCCCAGCATCTTGAAGAACTTGCCACTGTTCTTTAATGGATTTAGTCTGAGTACAGGAAGGTCTGCAATTTCATCATGTCCCCAAGTCTGCAAGAGTCTGAGCTCCAGCATGTGTGGAATATGTAGATACGGCCTACTGGGCATGTTTGGGATGTAGTCCAATAAGCAGACTCCCGTGGACTAGAAAAATAGAAGAACATAATAGTGAAATAGCAACAACTATGTGTTTGTGGATGCCCACGTTAAAATCAGGGCTCTGTGGTCTTGGCTTGTTAAATATTTGTTGGGCTTCTTTTGCCTGTATTGGAGAAGTAGAAGTAGAAATAGTAGCAAGGCTCATTTACCTGATCTGCTCTGATCTTCACTTTGTGAATGACGGGAGATCAGGTTGTCAATCAGATCAATCAGACATCTCAATGATGGTACTTGTGATGCATATGAATCGAAACAACTGCCTAAAACATTTGCACAGAACAATTTGTGGCTAAAGGCCAGCTTTTTTCAACATAATATGAATAATTTGGAGAATATGGCTTGGGAAGCTGCAAGGTGGCGCAGTTGGGTAGCAATGTTGCCTCGCAGCAAGAAGGTCGCCGGTTCGCGTCCCGGTAGGGGCACCGGGATCTTTCTGCGTGGAGTTTGCATGTTCCTTCCTCCCACAAGGTCCAAAAACATGCTGAGGTTAATTGGTGATTCTAAATTGTCCATAGGTGTGAATGTGAGTGTGCTTGGTTGTCTGTCTCTAAGTGTAGCCCTGTGATAGACTGGTGACCTGTCCAGGGTGTCCCCTGCCTTCACCCTAAGTCGGCTGGGATAGACTCCAGTCCCCCACGACCCTAATGAGGATTAAGCGGTGCATAGATAATGGATGGATGGATGGCTTGGGAAAAAAAAAAAGAAACATCTGGGTTATGGGGTTTCAGAAGCTTCTTGACCATCCAAGAAGGACTTATGATCAGGCAGCTGTGACACAGGTGGTGGAGAACGTTGTCCACTAATCACAGGGAGAGTGGCTCTTTCTGTCCACATGCTGAAGTCTCCTTGGTCATCCCACTACTCCTGATGGCAACTCTGCTGCCATTGGTGTGTGTGTGAAGCAAAAATTGTAGAGTGCTTTGTAATAAAAGGTGCGATCTCTGTGGAGTCATATGGATTTTAGAAGACTTGATTTGCCCCTTTGGCACAGCATATTCTCCAACCAGCCATTAGGAACCTGTCATCATCCCCTACTGCCTTTCCAGTCACCAATACTTGTATTAGTGGTAACACCTGATCGAGCTGGAGGTACACATGTTTTTCCTATCCTAATAAAATTCCCAAACCAATCAAATAACAGAATGAGGAGCACAATCTTGACACCTGCCCTGAACAATCATACCCCTATTTTTACTTTCTGCTGATAGTTTTGACAAATAAACAAGCAAGGATAGAAAGCAGATTCATATCAGGGGAATGGTGAGAATCCATCAACGCAGAATGAATGTGTTTCCTGCTGAAAGAGTTTTTAGATAAACTTTATCGCTCTTCACCTTGCGTTTCTTTATAGATCTACAGGGAAGAAAGAGCTTTGATAAACAGAAAATCAAGTGTGAAGAGGGAGGACAAAGAACGCTGGGAGCCAGAGTGAAGAGGCAGAGGAAATGAAAGAGGTAAAGGATGTGACCAAGGAATATGGAAAATGGCATAAACAAAACAGACATACGTGGGGCAAGAGCTGATTAGCATCCTAAAGATCTGAGTGCTGTTTGTAGGAACCATAAACCTCAGAAGAACCTTGAAACAAACAGTTTTTAAACAGACAACAGTATGCGGAGACCTGCATTTGTCTGTTTTAAACAAGTTATTAAGTGTTTAGGTAGGTTAGAGCTGTTCAATTCAATCCAAGTGAGAATGTGTGTGTGTTTGACCGGATTTCAAAGATTTTGTGGCATATAAAAGTGTATCAACAGATTTTTGTTGATTTTTTTAAAGAAGCTAACTCTCTGTGTTCCTACAGTGTTTTCTGGAGTGAAAAGAAATGCTTAGGTTTGGTGTGAAGAGGCTGTTAACACCGATTAACCTACTAGGAGTATTAACTGTTGCTGAGATGTTATAGTAAGGGACACAGTGGAACTAACTGTAAAGTCAGATTTTCAAGTGGAAATGAAGGTGATCTGGAAAATATAGCTGTATACTGTGTGTTTGCAGTGGACAAAAGTGTCCAGTGCTGAGCCTTTGTTCTCCATACAGACTAAAATCAGAATTCTTAAAAAGAAGCAAATGAGTTTAAATAGATTTTCATACATATCTTACATTTGTGTGTGTGTGTGTGTATATATATATAGCGTAACATCTGTTGGTACGCTTTTGCACACACAAACACACATACACACACATATATGCGGTGTGTCAGAAAAGTTCCAGCACTGGTGTCATAAAAGATATATTTCAAACTACGAGTTTTCCCCTTCAAAGTAATCGTCCTGGTGGAAATGAGTTGCTAGGCGGAGGTCTGCGCTCTCCCAGTGCTTTTCTAGTCACAAATGAAGTCCAGTTGTAGAAGTCCAAGAGAAAATGACATTTTTGTAATTATTTCATGGTTCCATCCACTAATTTCAAGACTTTGTAAACACAGTATGGAGGTACTACAGTGAACAGCATACATGATAAAGCAGGGTGTGTTTGTCTCACTTACTTCAAACACCTTCTCGGTGTAAAGCTCGTCGTTAACGCGATCTCGGAGGATGTCCTGGTTCTGACGTACAAAGGTAATGTAGGTGTCAGCCAGGTCCATTCCTGGTTTCTGCAGGGCATAAGACAAAGACAGGTCTGAAGAGAATCCTTTCAGGGTAGAATGGGAATATACAGAACAATGCCAGACATTCACAGACTTTTCACAAGCGCTATGTTGAGTCTTAAAATGGCAGCATGGCCGGTGTTCTTGGTGCACAACTCAATGAAAAGACATCCTGCTGGCGGCGCATGATGATCTCTGCACACATTCTGACCAGTGGGACGGAACAGACTCCTAAATAATAATGTCAAAGTCCTGACATCACAACAACTAGCCTCTTTAACTAAACACATTCCGTCATAGAACGTTTGTTTCGTTTGTCCTTCTGAAGTGGGGAGTTTCAGTCGTGTGGCCTCTAGATCGATGAACTTAAAGGGTCACCTGGTGGCATTCTTTTTCGTGTTAATGACAACCATTTCCTACATTTTAACAATTGTGACAATCCACATCGAATTCAGGACACGTGAGTCAAACTGTAATACAAACTGTATAGATCTCCAGGTGTCTACTGTATCTGTTGTGACTAAAGGAGGCCCCATGTTTTGCAGTGGGCTTTCTGTGAACATGCAGAACTACAACGGATGAGGAGAATAAATCAATAAATCAGTACCACTATGCATTCTTCCTGTCTGCGCATGGCACATAGTGAACAATTAATTTTGTCTAGCAAATGTTTGTTGTATCTGAGGTTCTCAGCATGGTGTGTGGGGCGTCCTGCACAGCGTCTCCTCTGCAGGTGTGTGTGCACTGTTCACCACAAAAATAACGAGTAAATACTTATAGTCACAGCACTTCCATTCAGCTATGAGTTGAAACTGCTGTCCAAATCTGGGAGCTGTGGACGAATCTACAGTAACACACCAGAAGGCCAGTCTAAAATAAAAAAGCGGACAATGTTGTACGCATCATCAAAAAAAAAAAAAAAACAACCCACAAACCCTTACAGTGATTGTCTGCCCCCATCACTCAGCATATGTGTTGTTCTCTGCTTGCTTCCTTGTTTGCCTTGTCTTTATCAGACACACCGACTGAGGGTGTTTCTGAATGTGCTGGAAGGGAAAGTAATTGGGTTTTCCACACACCAACAAGGTCAACATTAGCAATGAACCCTGCACATTTGCATGTGTGTTTGCAGAGTGCATGAACAAACCCTGCACTGACCCTAAGCCCAGGTAAGACTGTTTGACCTGCAGCTGACAGGGCAGCTCACTCTGAGAGCAGATGAGCTGTACCAGAAGTCTAAGTAGCTGCATATCAAAAGTACTGAGAGCAGCAGCAGAGTTTACATGCGACTGACATTTAGATTCATGGTAGTTACCTGTTAAGTCCTTAACACGTGTTCTTTTAGGCAGTGACCAATATGAGCACCAGTGAAGTCTACATTTTGCTCTTATTGGAGACGCAACAAAAAAAAAAATCCATTGAAATGATCAATTTAACATGAATGTTGAATGAAAAGTTTATAATTGTAGAAACAGCTTCAAATGTGTTTGCCTCCTTTCAGCTTTAATGCCCGCAGCAGTTTGTTCAGACCTGATCAGCCATGTTCTCCCAGCATGACCTGACAATGTACCAAAGAGCCTCTTGTTCAAAATGTTTGACTTTCTCAGTTTTCAAGTGCTCCATAAATGTTCAGTAGAGTCAGGTAACTGTGGAGGAAAGTCAGTGATAGTCATCCCTCCTTGGCCTCTGTGATCTTTAGGTCATAGCTTTGAGGTGTGTTCAGGCTCATTATCCTGCTGCAGTTGATTCTTTCTCCACAAAGATGCAAACCAGGAGAACAGAGCTGCTTCTTCTTGTGTGGACAACGGAGTCAATTCACTGCAGGTGTTCAACTCCAAAGTAAAAGAATCCTCCTGGACTTGATATTCCAAGCAGCATGTTCGACTGTTGATTTGAGACACTGTGGTATCATTCTGTCTTCTGTTTGATCTAGTTTCCTTTCTGAGAAGTGGTTTACAGATGTCCTTTGACACACCACTAGACAGTCTCTGTTGAACTCTTGTTTTTTTTTTCTAACAAATTCTGTAATCTGTAAATGACTTTTGTATCACTTAGTAAACAGAGCTTTATGTATTAATCGTCATACGGTGTGCTCGCTTTAGGTTTACCTGATTGTGCTTTGGATTCAACTGATCCATTTTCTACAAAGTGAGAGCTCCAGGCACTGCCTTCTCAGAACCCTTCAGTCTAGTCATGATTTTATACTGAGAAAGCTCCTCTTTGTTCAGAATAACAATCAGACTTCTGACACTTTGTTCTGATGCCATGGATCCGACTATCACAGTGCTGCTTAGTGAGCAATGTTCTGCTGTAAACTTGAGACACAGGAACTATTTTTGTCAGGTGAACAATGACTGCAGGTTGATTTAGCTGAACAAGCCTCTGATGAGTCGATCAAATCCAACTCATCCAGAGGCATCTGAACGCTGATTTACCATGGCCACTCAACTAACCTGCTTCACCTGGAAATATTGCAAGGTCTTAAATATTTCTTCTTCCTTCTACATGCCAGAAAAAAAATCTAAATTCTCAAATTTTCAGTTTATTTCCAGGGTTCCGTACAAAAATTACAAATTTCTGATATGGTATTAAGATTGAAAACGAGTGCAACACGTATCCTAAGAGTACAACCATCCTTACATCAGAGTAAACTTCTAGATTTTATTGCAAAATCTAAAAAAATAAAAATGAAGGTTCTTCACTTTGACTGCACAGTGACGTCTCACTTGACTCTTGTTGCCCATCTGGCAACAAACACAACAAAACCACCACTCTACAGATGGGTTGCAGTTGTTATTGGTGGGAAGCAGTACAGAGGAACACCTTCATTTGCCAACATGAGTTAGCTCACAGTCATGCACAACCCATCACCAATTTTTGTATGAAAAAAAACACTCCAGCCCAACAGTTCATCGGCTTGTGAACCAACCAGAAAACATGTAATAACAGGGCTCCAGTGCATCCCGGAGAATAATGATAGGAATACCATATGAAACATAATGATTACAAATTTCTATCATCTCAGTTTTCTTTTATTGTGAGAAAACTGCTAGAAGCTGAAATTAGGGAATTCTTTTCTGCCTTTTCAAATCAGTTGTGATAGACAGGGAATGTGGGGGAATCATATGTGCTAGGAGTTCAATCAGGCACTGAACTAGGGCCACATATTCTCTGTTCTTGGTAGAGTCTGAAACCACATGCTTCATTTGTTGATCCAGTTTTCATCTTACAATTCCAGATACAGGCTGAATGATGTGATGTGGGACGAAAAGCAAAACTGCAATAGGGAACATGGGGTTTACAGAGTGTTAAAGCCCTAACTAAAGCATAGAAGACAACAAGTAGAACACAGTATTTAAAATCACTCGCTGTTTTATTCTGTGGTTAATAGTTTCACTCTCTCAAGAACTGCACTTCAGCACCATGCTTATCCACACTATTTGCATTTTTCTTTCATTTCAACCTACAATAGTTGTTGCAGTAATAATGGTTCGTATGATTAAAAGCAAAAAGGGGATTACGGTTAAACCTGTCGTCATCCGTTGCTGTTGTCCTCTAATTACAGAGCAAAAGATAAACACAGACAGAAACGTGTCAGCCTGGGGTCTGTTCCCCATCTGACATACAAGCCATAAAACGTCCGAGTAACGTCATGGGAATATATTTGTTTATATTTATTGAAGAGGGGAAACCGTGAAGTAGTTTTCTTTCTGTTAAAGTTTTACTTTTAGCCACAAGTGCTTCAAGGTCAATTAAACAGAGACTCACTGTGTTGTTGTAAAGTCTGTAGTTTTTTGAGTTTTGCACATTTTAGATGAGAACAAAACATGACTTCAGAGTCTTACTGTGGTGTGTCCGACCTGCAATCACAACTACTAAGGCAATCTTATCTCTTATTTACTTCTGTGGTTCATGCTCCAGTTCAAGTTGAGCATTTACTTGAAAACAAGGATCAACATAATAGAATATTTTCCTTTTTATTTGTTTACACAGTTTATGAGCTGTTCACTTCTCCTTCAATTCATAATTCATCCCCTTAAATCACATCATTAACTGCCCTTAAACAAGTAGTGTTACTCTCCTCCACACTGTTTAATATCGTTTGATATTTGGCTTGGTCTGAAACATGCGGATTCAGGTTAGTATTTATGAACGGTATTGACATCTCTTATCTAGCTAGTTAGCATATTTACACGGTTAGTATGCGGCAGGTTCACTACCCTTCTCACATCCACTGCCCCTTTTCCACCTGTGCCCCCTTCCACTCCCTCTCCCCATGTCCTGTGCATGAGCGTGACCACGGGTGAATGTGCACAGGACATACTGGAATAGCGTCATGCAGATCAATTCGTGGCACTTTTCTAGTTTACCATTTACTAAGCTTGGTCTGTGTCTGAACACCAAATTTGTTTCAGTGCACAATGTCTGATGTTTTTTTTTAATAAATGATTTGGAAAGCTGGGCAGACAGTGTGCTTTTATATGAACTGATTTGATAATCGATCAGTTGGTTAGTCTACAAGCCCAAATATTTTTTGAAAGTAGACTTCAACAAAGCCAAATGAAAATGCTATTCACTGACAAGGAATTCAGGACAACCGATTACATGTTTTGAAAGGGGAATGTTTGGCTTTCTTTATGTTGTTTGCAGGACACCCATTTCAAAACACATTGTGCAGAAGTGCAAAAATTAAAAAAAAAAGGAGTTTGAAAATCTTCCTCAAAACCTTGTTCATCCTTCATACAGGTATTTCTGAAAAACCTCCTGAATTAAAGCACTGGTGTCACAATAAAAACCACACGGGAACACATTCTGTCAATTAAAGGGTGCTCATTTTTAAATTGAAAGAGCCGAGTATTTAGTGCAGAATCAACAGTGAGAGGCAATGATTTATTAAAAACTTTTTCTCCACAAATACTGTATATGTTTGAGTAATGGATACAATGGATACTAGCTAACAGTCCAAAAACACAGGAAACGGATGTTCAGCACCACCCGCTGCTTCCTGGGTTCAAAGACGAAAAAAAAAAAAAAGAACCTTCTCCATGTTTGGAGGAGCAAAAAGCTGCTGGAGGAAACATTAACTGCTGGGTAAGCAGTGGTTTGTGTGGCTGGGAGAGGCCAGGGGCAGAAGAAGTGGGTAAAGCCCTGTTCATTCACACTCCCCACTGTCAGGGGAGATTACAACTGTAATGCCTATTGTAATTGCCTTGACATCTTTCACACCCGTTTTCTCTGAGCCAGCATGCGTTGGCCCCGAGGGGGTTGTTGTTCTGCTGCAGCACCACTGAGCATGGCACGCTGATGGAAAAACAAAGAAATGGAACCTTAAGAAACCCAGAAACCTTTTGGCTTCACTTAAAGGCAAAAGGCAGGTTGAAAACTGATGCTGTACTGGGGATTGCAACACTGTGTTTCTGAAAGACAACACAAAAGTCATCAAATCAAATCATGTCACGAAGCACCAGGAGCGTCAAGGGCCTTAATACGGCTCCATGAACGAGGCAAAGAGGCAGCTGTAGGACAGAACACGACTACATTTCTGGTGCCGTTTCATTGCAGCATTGTGATGGAGATGATTGATATGGACACATTAATTTGTTCCCACAGACAAGCAGAATCCGTTCACTATTGTTTTCATGAACACAAAAATGGGGGGTTCTGCAAGGTTATGATTGACATTAATTTTGTAATTTTCTAATGTCTGTGATGGTCTATGCAGTTTAAACGTACGTCCACGCTTGAACACAGCCGCCCACGCAGACACCCTACAAAGTAGAGCTGAAGTAATTCATTCATCAATTAGTTGCCTGACAGAAAAATTAATTGGCAACAATTTTGATGATAAATTAATTGTTCAAGTCATTTTCCAAGGAAAAAAATCCAACAATATTCTATGTGCAGTTTCTCTAATGTGAAGTTTTGCTGCTCAGATTCTCTCAGATCAGTCAAAGATGCTTAGCTGTGATTCAGACAGACCGCTGGACAGGAACACCTGCAGATGCGAGGGGTTAAAGTGGGGTCAGATAGCTGCAGGGTGACTGCTGTGTGTGTGGAAAAAGAGGCGGTGTCAGTGTAAGACTCATCCAGAGGGAGGGGTCAAGCCCAGTGATTGACAGGAATGTCAAAAAGAAGAGGTGAGAGTGTGGCAGACTGAGGGTCGCTGTCGAACGATGATCAGAAATGAATGAATGTGTGACAATACTTGTCACGTTGTCTCTGATGGGTTCCAGCAGACACCTTTAGGTCATGTCCACCTTAATGCAGATATACAGTATTTCAAAACTGTGTTTGCACGTCAAAATATTTCTGTCCACAGATGGTGTCTTTTGATATTCATTCTCAGTTCGCATTAAAAAACAAACTGTAAAGAGGTCTACAGGAGGATCCAGATGCTACATCAACATCATCATTGCCACTAATGGATGAACTGGGATTATCTTGTTGCACATTGAGACTCAGAATTGACCTCTCCATGATGTGTCCAAACTCCTTACAGTTCTTGAGTCAATAGGTTCTGAGCTCTTCCCTCTGAATAATCCTCTGTGGATCAGGTACCCTGGACCAAACATGCCTCGTTACCCTTGTCCTTCACCACTGCTTCACCATTGTCGTCTGGCAATTAATTCTTCTTCCACGCAAACCCATATATAACTGTATGGTACAACCCCAAGCAAGCCTTCACAACAGTGGCCTGATTCTTTTCCTTCTTTCCAGCATTGCCAAAGAATTTCCACGTGCAGTGAAGGTTGAAGACCTTATGGATTATACCCTGGAGATGCTGCATTTGTCCTTGAATCCAAGCGGTGGTTGCTAGACATGCAGTATAGGCACAGGTATGAGAATACAAAGATAGTCATCTCTACAGCCAGGTTCCATAATCTGGTGGAAAGTCTAACACCAGAAGAGAGGAGCTTTAAACAATCACATACACTGATGAGCCACAACTATAAAATCAGTCACTGGTGAATAAAATGGACCATCTCATTACAATGCAATGGTTTGCTAGAAAATCTTGGGTCCTGGCATTCATCCATCCATCCATTATCTATACACCGTTTAATCCTCACTAGGGTCGTGGGGGGGCTGGAGTCTATCCCAGCTGACTTAGGGTGAAGGCAGGGGACACCCTGGACAGGTCACCAGTCTATCACAGGGCTACACTTAGAGACAGACAACCAAGCACACTCACATTCACACCTATGGACAATTTAGAATCACCAATTAACCTCAACATGTTTTTGGACTTGTGGGAGGAAGAACCTGGAGAGAACCCACGCTGCACGGGGAGAACATGCAAACTCCACACAGAAAGATTCCGGTGACCCCACCGGGACGCGAACCGGCGACCTTCTTGCTGCGAGGCAACACTGCTAACTAACTGCGCCACCTTGCAGCCCCCTGGCATTCATGTAGACATTATTTTGCCATGAGCCACCGACTAAAACTTCTTCCAACCAAGCACCCCCAATCATGGCAAGGAAAGTCCAACAGCAGAGCACCCCCCTAACAGGACAAAATGCACAAAACTGCTGAGGATTGGTAGCCTCTAAACTACTCAGATCCCAATCTGATCGAGCATCAGTGGGAGAGGCTCTACGGTGGCTGTTCATACTCTGATGTCTGATATGGAAGAGCACCTTCAGAGGTCCTCCAAAGTCCATTCCTTGAAAAGTTAAAGTCAGTGGCTTACAAAGGACCAAGAGCAGACCAGGCAGAGATGGTCGGCTCACGTCGTAAATGGAGAACCAAAACTGAGAGAATATGCTAAAAAATTTCAAATAATTCTGCATGAATGGAGTCAGGTCAAAGTGAAAGAAAAATCTGTTCCAAAACCTTCAAGAGGGTGTATGTGTGTGTCACTGGCAACATATCACTGCCCTTGTTGTCACTTGAGACTTCAATTTTCCCCCTTCCATCCCCTTAAGGCTTGTTTTAATCATTCACCTCCCCTTTCTCTTGTTCTGACGAGGTGACAAAGCAACTTGACAGATCGGAGACGCCGCACAGTTCCAGCCACCGAGATTAGGACTTTAACGCAAGAGGAAAGAAAGAGACAGAGAAAAAAAACCCCACATACGAGCAGCTCAGTGCTCTTGTCACGCTCGGCCCGCTCAGCCTGTTTTGTCTCCTTCACTGTTTTTTTTCACTGTAGCCAAACACTATTAATCCCCTCCATGCCAGGATAATAGATGTTGGGTTGATGGTCAACATCTGACAACAACAACAAAAAAAAGTGTAAAATTATGCAGCGTTCCTGTATGGCTACAGACAGGAAGAGGTACAGGATTTGAGGTTGGTGAGAGAGGAGAGGCTTATTGATAATGAGTGGTTAGCAGTGGAGGAGGGCAGTGAAATGCCAAGTAATTATACACCACTATGGACCTGTTTTCTGCCCTGGTTTCATGTTATTTCTGCCAGATGTATGTATGGTGTCTGCAAATATGCATGTCTGCACATCACAGCATGAAGTGTCTCTATTGCTTGGACTGTTGGTGATGCTACAAAACAGGGTGGAAAACACTGATTGCTAACAACTGACGCATCATTTAGAACGCGTTCACCTTTTGCTAAAACCAGCCCCCCAATTTTTTTTTTCATGCTTGTTTTAACGGACTTACATTCAGTATAAAAAGCCCAATTTAATTTAAAATCGGGTAAAATTCCTTGTGTTGAAAAGGAGGCAACAGATATGATTTTATTTCACAAATGAATTTGCTGTTTGATTATGTTCAATGTAAACGTGTGTTAATCAGTGAATTTCTTATTTAAATAATCCTTTAACGTCTGTGCAACACATAGACTGTATAAAAGATGGACGTAGCAACCGGCCCTGAAAAATGAAGCCAACC
>NW_007579224.1:89023-113570 GCF_000690725.1 Stegastes partitus
AGAAACCAACGGGTGACGTCACGGTAGCTACGTCCATCTTTTATACAGTCTATGGTGCAACATAAATAGATCAGTCACAACAATAAATTGGAATTTGGCCAATGTCATCTTTGTTCTTTTAGATTGGATATGAAGAGGTGAATCTGACTGTAGAACTGAAGGACATTGTGCATTACGATACGGTAGCAGCTGCCCACAAACATACTTTGCTTTATTGTCTTTATAGTCTAAATGGATCAATAATTTACCAAATGGACATCATGTTGTTTTCAAAAAGTTTTGGACATGGGAGTAAGTCCACTAACTTTTTAGAAAAATGTCTACGAAGGTAATAGATCGGGTGAGAAGTAGGGTCATTGTCTCCCCCCGTGGTGGCTGAGTGCAGGTTTAAGGCCAAACTTCACTTTTCAGACTTCGGGGTTACGTCCAGTCTGTAGTCTTTATCATTCATGTGGATGTTACTCTAACATGTACCGCCCACCGAGACATTGCTGCAGACCAAGCACACACTCCCACTGCAAGGGCACTCAACGACAGCAACGGAAAACGCATCACACTGCCACACTGCAAAAACTACTCAGGAACTGCTCAAGGAACACAACAGAGAGCAGAAGGCGCTGACTTGGCCTTGAAGCTTGTCAGATCCCAGTCCAGTCCAGGATTCATGAGATACACAGGAACAAGCCGGATCCACAGAGGCCCCACCTCGCACCACAGGATCCAAAAGATGCACTCCTGGTACCAGATACTACATGTCCTGTGTCAGTGGCCTGATGGGTCAGAGGTGTTTTAGCGGCACAAGAGATATTAAAGATGTGGTTTTAATGTTATGGCTGATCCATGTATTCTCACCACAGTATGTGTTTCACATATTCTTTATGCCTGTGACTTTAAATGTAAATGTTATTTTTCACCATGGATGTTGTGATTAACCGTTGAATCCTCCAACCTAAAGAACTGCCATAGCAAGAGTTGTTTTATGTGCTTTTTCTATATTATGCAGAGCTTTGGGCCCAAACATGGTTGGAAGAGTGTGATGTGTTAAAGATGGGGAAGAGCCAGTGATAGTGACTGCTCTTCCAATGTTTGTGTTTCTGCTTTGCCAGAGTGCATATGTTTGATATGAGCATGTGTGGCTGTCAGTCACTGGCATCTTGGCTGTACAGGCGTGAACACATCCTGCTGAACACGTGTGAGTCAGTGTGACAAACACAGTGAATGACTCCAACCCTTTACAGCATCAGTATACTGTCATGTCCCAGCACCACAAGCAAATGGCCTGTACTGGCAGGATTAATTCAGTTTAGAAAAAAAAAAGTATTAACAGTAAAGCAAGTGCAGGATAAAGAAATCAGGTTGGGCTCTATTCACAGCTAAACAATAAAGTGAATCTACATCTGCACGCGAGGTGAGTTACAAAATCATAGAATTCACATTTTGCAGGAAAATATAAAATCATGAGTAAAAAAAAAAAATACAGTGAATAAGAAAGAACACCTGAAAGAAGGGGCACGAGCGTATTGTATCAGCATCAGGGCTGAAAACAAGATCAATGAGCTCGTATTGTGGTGTTTACGGTTACATAACTGGGATATTTTACCATTAATAAAATCACTCTTAAAAATCGTTACCGTTATAAAAATAGTCAGACTGGTAAAAAAAAAACTGAAGATAACAGATATCATATAAATATGACTGTGGACAGATTCTTCATTGCTGTTTTCTTGTCCAAAATTAAAGCTGTAAACTTGCTGGTGGTACAGCTAGAACACACAAACCATGCTGGAAACAGGACTGACAAATGTGTGTATACATTTATGTCGTTACAAGTCACTTGTTGTTTGAACGGTATTCTTTGTGTGTCATGTTGTTTTCATTCTTGGTATGTTTTAAATAGAAAATATAAATGTATGACATTTGTACATTCTTGTCACATTTTTTCACATCTTGAATTGAATATATATTGTAATTTATTATGAACACTGTTCTGTTCATCTTAAAACGGTCATAAAATAGGCTGTAACGAAACAATGGACAGGTGATACAGCTGTGCTACATGTAATATTCATTTGCTGTTAAACTCCAGCTATGAGGCAAGGGAAACTTATTTCTTAACTGTCTATTGCTTCTCTATCTCCCTCTCACTTCCTCCACAATTGCATCCATGGTCGAAAAGGACAAGCATGCCAGAAAGGGAATTGAGGATGTAAAAACTGAGAAGTAAGAAACTTAGTTTGGCTAACTTGCATGATTATACTCAATTGACTAAAGTTTGTTGAATCTAAAAATTGTGATGAAGGATGAAAAGCACGCTGACAGTTTGATAATGGCCTTCAGGGATTTTCAGAATTCTGTGATCCTGTAAAGTTTTCTAACCTTCTCTAAAACTCAAGCTGAAACATTTTAAAGTTCCTAAAAAAAATTATAATGACAGAAGTTACCATCAGTCATAAATGTGTTATTCATTTCCCTGGAAAATGAAATGAAAGAAAAGTAGAAGGTCGAGGATGACAGCTCCATCTTTTCGTGACAAGGTGTGCAGGACGGAGCCATACAGCCGGAGTTTCAGAGGCTCTGCCCTCTGCTCTTCATCCCACAAGAGGCTTACCTGCGTCAGGTTCCCTCTACACAAAAGACCAAGAGGCCAAGGTAGCGGTTACATTATAATTTCAGGGGAAGGAAGCAGCTGAGAGGGAAGTCTGGATAGAAGCCAGAGAGCATTATGGGATAGGTGGGAGGTACTGCAGTGGGGAAGGGGATTAAGGAGGTTAAGTGAGGTTTTTGTGCTGCTCTTTATCCCAGCTGTATAGTGACTCAGTGCAGGATGTTCTCACATATGGTATTTCAGCACAAACAAGTAAAAAAAAAAGAAGAAAACAGAGATTAGTAGGTATATAACATAAAGCCTAAAATACCCTTTTTGCACTCTGTATACTTACTCTGTACCCTTAAATTTGGTATTTTGTACCCATGATTCAGTTATCGTGCTCTTCACTCACTTAATCGTGCTCTCATATGTAGTTTTAGAACTTTTCATGACTCCTGTAGGACGTGTTAAGTCACACCACACAGTTTAATCGGCATTCCTGCACCACCACAACCTGGGACTTTTCTGCTCACACTGAACTGAAGCTCCTGGTTGGTTTAGTCCAGTGGCAGCTTCACTGAAATCTGTTTGAAAAAGATGGTCGAGTCCTCAGTGCTTATAAAGGAAACAATGGAAGTGTTTCTTTGTACAGTTCTGAAGGCGAATCTGTACTCCTGGGCTTGATGGTTCATTTAAAAATATTGTACTTATCATAATGGACATTTTCTCTTTTTGTATACTACAACTGAGCAGACGGCAGAGACTGACATCACTGACATATGCAGTATTTATTCTTAGAATGTATTTTTTTATTATTAACAGCATGCGGCATTCGAGTCTCTTGCCACCAATGAACCACCAATGAAAATGATTTTCATGCCTCTTGTTTTATTTTTCTTTATTTCTTGCTGTGAATGTATGAAAATGAAAAATGTACTGAACTTCAACCTAGACTCAGCTTCAAGCCACTCAGCTGAGCGATGGCAATAAACAGTATTAATCCATTCTTCAACAAATGCAGCAAAAACAGAATATTCAAAAGAGAAAAATCTTAAAATGGGAGAACAGAAAAAGCTCAAAGACACTAAAAAAAATAACGCTTTGCTGTTTTGAGCCTGTGCTGAATGTTAAATGATGAAGAAGGTGAAACATTAACCATTACCTGACCTGTTTTTGGAAGCATCTAATCAGTGCAAAGGCAGTCTTTGTCTTTGTTGTCTTGACAATATTTTCCCATGGCTGCTAATACATGGGTGAAGGAATTGTTCAATTCATAAACCTGATTAGAGAAAGGTTAGACATGTTTTTGAGAAAGAAAAAAAAAAAGGCTGCTTTCTTACTTTCTCTGTGACAATTAGATGAGATGTCTAACATCTCCACCATCCTCATGTCTATATATTAAATATAAGGATACAACTAGCATGGATTTAGCTTAGCACAAAGACTGGAAACCACTACCTTGTCTCTGTCCAAAATTTTCCAATCACCAACTTCGAAGCTTATTAACTAACTTGTGTCTCTTTCGTGGAGACTCCAAGACATTTTCTGGTTCCAGCTAAAAAAAAAAAAGATTTCAGTATGTAGGCACCTTTAAAATGAGAAATAAGGCGTTGGTTTGTGATACTTACAGGTGCAGGTTGGTGGATTTTGATACGTCTGAACAGAGTCAAGAAAGCAAGTCTTTGTGTTATGCTAACTTCGGATACGTTGAGATGCCCATCCACCACGCACACATCCACATCTTTCCATTAGTCTTCTGAGCATAAAACACACACGAGTTCCTCACTGGCAATGAATGTTGGGGATACATGAAAAATCACGAGGTGTAAGTCTTTTTAATATCAGCATAATTGTGAATCAAGCAATATTAATTACATGAACAAATAAACTAATGTAAAATTTAAGAGCATCCTTCAGCATCAGCTTGTTCTATCATGTTGAAAATACTACAAAAAGTATGTTTTTATAGATGTATATATATCCATCCATTCATTTTCTATACACCGCTTAATCCTCATTAGGGTCGCGGGGGGGCTGGAGTCTATCCCAGCTGACTTAGGGCGAAGGCAGGGGACACCCTGGACAGGTCGCCAGTATGTATATATATGTATGGCTTAACTATTCTTGGTAAAAAAAAAAAAGGGAAAATCATTCCTTGTTCTTGTATTTGTGTTACATTTTAGTTTGGGTGGAACATTTGGATTAAAGTCTGACGGATCTGAAAAAAAAAATAAAAAATCAAATGTCTTTCAAATCCCAGTGGATGCTTTTGAAAGCTGCCAGAATTCATATCAAAGAGACGGAAAATGGAAAATGTGCAAAAACCCAAATCGCAGTGGAATTGTCTTTGTTAATTTCAAGCTGTTTATCACTTTAGAAAAGTCGGGGTCACTTTATCGTTGTGAGATCTAATTCTGGAAATTAAGCCTCTCCCTCTGTCACACCTTAAACGCGATCCAGCGCCTCATCACCTCAACGCTTCAACACTTTAACTCCTGCGTCGCACACGCTGATGTGCACCTCCTCACCGAGGCCTCTGAGCTCTGCTGCTCCACAACGTTCATTAACTGCTTGACACCCGAACGCCGCCGCCGCCGCCCACAGACTGACACTTCGGCAAAACACATCTCCAAGGACAAGAGTGCAATTAATTAGGTTTGTTGTGTGATCTTTGGCTCAGGAGCTACATATGGAATAAAAATCCTCTTCATCTTTCACACATGTTTAACACCGTGTGACAAACCACAAAAAAAATAAGAATTAAATAAATAAATAAACAAACAAAGAAACAACTAGTCCATGCAAAACGCGGCTGCTTTGCATTTCCAGGCAGCTTGTTTTTTTTTCCCACCCAACGCTGCCTAAATGTAGATGCAAACAGAAATATATGACAGACAGGGTGAGAAATAAATCAGCAGGTAGATTACCAGACTCACAGGGGCTTCCACATATTTGGCAGCTGCTTTCACCTTTCAGGAGGGAGGCAGGAGGAAGACAAGGAAGGGGAAAGAGAAGGAAAAGAAGAAGAAGAAGAAAAAGAAGAAGAATGATACTGAAGTTCCGCTGCAAAGATCTGGTTTCCAGCAAATAACAGGTTGGCTCTGTGAGCAGAGAAAGAAGCAGCTCAACGCTCTCTGTTTCCAGGAAGAAAAACACGGCGACTCACTGTGAAAGAGAGAATTGAAGAGAAGAGTGTCCCTTCATCGTATCTGGAGAGCTTGGAGAGGACGCCGTCTAAAACAGCGGCAAACTGCAGACAAGAGAAGAGACACAATTATAAACTTTATTTTCTCTTTCCATCAAGACATTTTTTGGGGGTAAATGAGTCCTTCAAAAAAAAAAGTGAAAAACCAGGACAGGACAGTCAGAATATTACAACACTTTTCCAGCGTTTTCTTTTATCGTTTGACTAATTCAGCAACCCGTTAGTTCATCATTTTTTCAAGAAAATTCTTAAATAAATGGAACTGCACTGATGATTTGTTTTTCTTTTTTGAGAAAATACATTATATACTTTGTTAAAAAAAAATACATGTGCCCATCATATTTACAAGTAAGTTAATAAAATAAAATAAAACAACATCAAGCAATTAAAAAAGAATCATAGAATTATAGAAATACATCATGCTGAAAGTAAAACTCAACCAAGCATTTGTGTCAATAACAGTTTCTAAAACGTCAAAATATTAGAACTTCCTCCAACTAAATAGAAGAAACACTAAAGTGTTTTAAAGAAATTATAAAATAATACGCAACAGTAAAAAAGACAACAAGAAGATTTCATTGGAAGATAAAAAGAGATTTACCTTTGACACGAGGGAGGAAATCATTTCTTTGAACGCATCCTCAATCAGAACATCAATTTTGGAGTGGTACTGTTGCTGTGGGGGGAGGGTGGTGGGTAACGGATAGAGGTGGGCAACAGACATGTTTATGAGGGAGACATGAAGGGGGAACAAAAAAAAGCAATATCTTGTTATTTTCAGGAAACTGATGGAACACAAAGGTTAAAAATGACTCCTCACCTCCCTGATACAGAACAGTATTGTCTGTGCTGTAAAAGACAGAAATAAAAACCTACAACACTCCGTATGAACATCAAGTCAACACACACACACACACACACATGCACGCACACACGCACAAAGACACACACAAAAACACACACCCCTCCCAACACAGTGAGGCGTGAAAAACCTTCCCATCCATGTAACGCTGCTGAGTTAAGCAGCTAATAGGATGCATTATGCGGCTGAATAACATTCCCATCCGCGCTGGAAAAGCGAAGGAATCTGAAGGATACTTTTTGTGCGTCTCCCTACAATTAGAGCAGCCTTGTATTCCTCTAAAGCACCGGTCCAGCTGCGAGGACCAAAGGCTCACACAAGATTCAATTAATCCGCCATTTCATGTCTCGTTTGCCCCCCCCCCCCCCCCAATCCAAAAAAAAAAAATTCATGGCACCTTTTCCCTTGAAGGAACGGAGAGAAAAAAAAAAAGGCTGGGGCTGACGCTGAATGGCAGCAGCAGCAGGGGAGTTCATCTCTTGGCGACAATGCCCTTTCACTGGCCGTCTAAAGAACACCCAAATTAAAAATTTCAATCAACAAAGCCCACAGATCGCTGACAAATTGCAGGTCCAGGGAGGTCACCGCCATTTTTTAAATCCCCCCCCCCTTCCTCTCTTCCACGAGTCTGCAAAATGGCAGCTCTCTTTCAGCGCGCTGAATCTTTTTGGCAAATCTTGAGAGCTTGTCTTTTTTTCTCTTCTTACCTCAATTAACACTGCTGCTTTTGCCTTCTTTTCTCTACAATGACAGCCATAAAAAAAAAAAGCAGGAGGGAAGAGAAGAATTTGTTTGGTTTTTGCCATATGCAAAGCAAAAAGTTAAAAGAACAATTGTTTCTTTTATAAACATTTATTTGGTTATCGAGGTTCAGCCGATGCTGCTGCTGCTGCTTCAGCTTTGCAACACGTCTAAGATCTGAACTGGGTTACATTTTTAACACCACCCGCTGAAACAGTTTAAATAAACTCTGTAACAAAATGGCACCAGAGTGATGAGCATGTTGGATGATTTCAGTTGATCACCAGTTTTCCAAGCAGACATCATGAATGAGGAGTACGGGGAGCTAAGGGGGTTTAAACTTTCCAGTTTTACTCCCCATGTTTCCGTTTTCCCTCAAAAGAAGGAGCAGAATTTGTCATGAAGGGCTTTAAAAATAGCACTTGCTGCAGATCAATGCACTTTAAGACTCGTGGCAGAAAACGGACAACACCGGTGGTTTGGATCCAGTTCAGACGGACTCTCTTCAAGACCCTTCAGACTGCTGGTCTCATTCACAAAAACCTTCAGGCAAGTAAATGTGAATGTGCCTCACATTCCACAGGCTCTGCTAATGATGATGATGATAAGATTTAAAGGAAGATTCCCCTTTATTTTAAACTGCTTTCTAGGAATTGGATGACTGTGTCTGTAGGAGTCATGCTAACATAACACATTTTTATGAGCATTTAAGTTTGAATTTCAAAAAGTTCATGGAAACAAAAGTTGTTTTTTTTTTCCAAATGTCCACAATTTTGCACGTTTTAAGCTTGCTTGTTGTGTTTTAATGTATACACCTCTCCTGTATGAGTCCTGACATCGCGGCCATTTAGCTCACATGACTTATCCCAAAGCCTTTTCTAAGTTTTCCATTCTGGATGGCAAAAGGTTGGTTTGTTTTATGTGGGTGTAGTCTATAGCACCACCCTTTGACACCACACAGTCAAGGTTATTCACTCCAAAGCAGTTCATCAAAACAAGTCTAATTTGCAGTTTCTTTTTTAAAAGAATGTTTCTGACTAATCAAAAGTTTGATTCAAATTCCCTTGACAACTACATGGAAATGCGACTATTCCCTCCATTTTAGAGATTCAAGGCAACAAAGAATGACACAGAAAAAGTACAAATCTGTGCAGCTGGAAATTCCACATGAGGAACACGACGCCTGTTTCCTTCATAGTCATGTTGAGGCCAACTAGACACAACTGGAGTCTCTTTGTATTGTGCAGCGGTGGTCCATGAAAACTGCTTGGTGTCTACCTTGTCAACTCAGTCTGGAAATGTTGGAACTTGCAAACACAGTCTACCCTATCTTATTAACTACAACCTTATACATGCAAACAAACTGGAAAGTGCAGGTGAATACGTACACCGACGAGGTCAGCCAGAAAGTTGTTCCTGCTGGAGATCCCTGATGCAGGGAACAGAACGCTGTTTCCAGATTAATTATTTCTATGTTTACGTTAAAACTTTGTCATTGGTTCGTATTTTCTTGGGGGTCTTGGTTGCCTGTCATACATTCCTCTGTCTCCCCCCATTTCCTTTTGGCCTCTCTGCTGTAAACTACCTAAAATACATTAAATGCAAAGTACCAAATAAATGGAGGGGAAAAAATCAAGATGAAGAAAACATAAAAGTAAATTTAGCTGCCAAAAATTCCCTTTGTAGAACTAAACATCAGTTTATTAGATCACTGGGTAATGTTTGGATATCTTCATATATGCTTCACTTCCTGTTTGACTGCCTTTGCCCAAAATGTTTATGAATCCAATTCACCACAACAAAACATCAAAGAAGCAAAATAATTAAATTCCCGTAACCAACTGTAGATGGCACCTCAATGCTCACCAGTGAACAGTCTCTAATATGTCAATCCTTCAGGAACTAAGACACAAAGCCTTGTTTAGGAGTTAATACCACTTCAATTTTCAGCACAAGTTTATAGGGTTTTCACAGGGGTTTGTATGTTTAAGAAGTCTGACAATCAGTCAAAAAACCAGCAGAAAACTCTTCCAGCTGACAGTGTTTAACAGTGAAGATACTCATTCCAGGTCAGAAAGAGATTCAGTGTTGAAAGGAAAGCAAAATGATTTTCTCTGTTACAATACAACCCACTCATAAGTGCTTAACAAGTGCTAAGTGTATGATTTTACTGACATGCAATAACATTTTAAAACATTTTTAAGACAGGAAAATGTGTTATTAGGTGGAGCGTGTGAAGGGGAAGTGTGAGGGGAGGAGAAGGTGATGAGGGGATGGAGGGACTTACCCATTGTTTGTCAATCTGGGATTCAAACAATGATGTGGAGGACACATGGACATGGAGGACAAGGAAGAACATGAGACAAAGAAAAAAGGACAAGCATAGTGAGCAATGTGGAACATTGAAAACAACATTTTCTCAATGTGTTTAACATGGAAATATATGGGTTACTTCTTTAAAGTCCCTCTCCGGTTATTGATTTAACCACTAAAAAGTTGCCAAGTTGTATTTTTATTTTTTTTCCCCATGAAAATAATCCCGTCGTTCCTTCAGGCTGGTTTAGATATAACTCTGCACCATTGCTTCATCAAGAACAGGGGTGTCCAATCCTGGTCCTCGAGGGCCACAGTCCTGCATGTTTTAGATGTTTCCCTCTTCCAACACACCTGATTCAAATGATCAGGATCGTTATCAGTCTTCTGCAGAGCTTGATGATGAGCTGATCATTTGAATCAGGTGTGTTGGAAGAGGGAAACATCTAAAACATGCAGGATTGTGGCCCTCGAGGACCAGGATTGGACACCCCGGATCTAGAATGTCCCAATCTATAAAGCCCCTGTGTCTCTCTACACCCACCTCTCCACCCTTTCCTGCACCTTGAGCACAACAGCTACTACTCTACTAAATCTACACTACATAACTGCAAGTGGTACTACTGGACTGCTTCAGCTGTATATGTTTGAACCAGGAACCATTTCTGAATAAGAATAATGATATAAAAAGCCACATCCTGAAAGCTGACGAAATTGGTTCCTTTTGAATTTTTACAAATAGAATGCCATGGCGTTGCTGCATATATAAAAACCATATGGACAATTTTACAAGGTAAAGGTCTTGTGAGTGAGACTGTGCAGGTCAAGCTATAGAAAGTTGTACATACTGTCAAAAGATGGTCATAGTGGTATCACCTATGGGTTTGTGGACTTGAAACGATCAGTTTGGTGTTGAGCTATGACCATGTGGGGCTTTTAAGACTGGACCTAACGGGTGAGGAGTGGATCCGATTTGAGAACTCAAGGGCACTATACATGTAAAAAAAAAAAAACGTGCACTACATCTGTACAAGCGGCTCAATTGTCTTTACTGGCTTCACAGCTCTGGCAGTTCTACCAGGTGTCTAAAAAATTTGCAACAGGTAAAAGTATTCACAACATTTAAATACCGTGAACCTCATCAGAACCTCATCAGAACCTCATCTATGCCTTTTTGTTCCTTGCCTCCTGCTGTACACTTTATTGCCTGTAATCTACTTTTTTTCCTAAGTGTAGAAAAAAAAGAGGATTGATTGACATGAAACAATGATTTTTGCTGTTGCCTTTTTCTGTTACAGTTTTAATGTCTAAAGTTGGAGTGAACGGCTAAAGGCCCCGTGTTTTGCTCTCTCTACTGGAATGGATTTTTGCTGCCTTACTACAATGTATTGCTCAGACTTAGTGTGATGTGCCCATTTAGCTTTTATTTTCATTTTATTCTGCTTTGGTTTAGGTTGTGTCTCCCACTGGGAAAGTTGAATATGTTGCATGTGTTGCCTGCCTATAAATAAACGGTTACTCTCTTATTTCTAAATGTAATACTCAACATATAATGTTGTTCAGAATAGTTAGATAAACATTACTAGACCATAAATATAAGTGTTTAAATCGATCCAGCCATTGCAATTGACTGATACTGTTTCCAGCAATGGGTCATAAGCCTTAAAAATTCTGATTGGAGCATCCTAACCGGAAACTACACTTTATGTACACAGACGTATATCTTCAGTATGTCATTGGTTTAAGTTGTTGTTTTTATATTTCCATCATAGTTTTTTTTTTAACCTAAGCAAACATTTCTTTTCATAAGCCATGCTACCCAACATTATAAACACGTTTATTGTGAAACTGAATAAGTGAGTAGTTGTTTTCTCCCAGTTAAAATCTAACATTAGCACGTTATTCAGTCTCTGTAAGTCCTAATGTATTGTTGCCTTTAAAAATCAACCATGTAAAAACTAGCAGATATAAGACAAGTTGTAAAGGACTTTCTCCTTTTGAAAACTCCTGAGAATGATTCATTCTTCAATCAGACTCTGAACATTTACCAATCAAGGTTATTCAGGTGTTGGAGTTTTTAGACTGAATGAAGTTCATACTGACATATTGAAAGAAACATTTAGCGCAACATAATGTCAACTTGAGGTTTGTTGTGTTTGGAATCCAAGAAAGACTCCAGAAAATCGCTTTGTCTCTCTCAAGTGGACAAATGTAAAATGCTCAACTTTTACTTGTTTGTTGACATGTCCATTCAAGATAAAAACTGTTTATATAACATAAAGCGTTTGTGATGTTGCTGCTTTAAAAAAAAAAAAAAAAAAAACTCTGTAGAGGCATTTTCTTCCAGGAAAAATAACATAACTTTTTGTACATGGAGAGAAAATACTTTCAAAACCTTAAAAAGCCATTGCTCTCGTCATTTTTACTTCTGGTTCCCTATGACATTCTTTAAGGGCTGCTGTCATGTCATGCACCAAAGCATTATGGTCTTAAATTCGGTGAGAGAAAAGAGAAAAGTTTAATTGTCCAAATTCAACTGATGTTCGCTAAACTCTGAGTGATTATTTAGCAATGACTCTGTCAAAGAGCTCTAAAGACTAAGTCCTTCTAACGCTATAAACGTAGACCAAACTGTGGGAATAGATTAAATTATTACTGTGGGAATTATGAAATTATTTTGTGCCATTATTAAATTGTGTGCCATTTGCAGCATGTAGGTGTCGAACTAACTAGCCTCCTACCTGGAGAACTAACTGTGGCCAAGGACATTTTAATTGATTACATATTTGTTAGCTCTGTCTTGAACAACTACAATAGTAAAATTCTTCTTATATTGTTTCTGTTGAATGTTAGTTCTTTAAGTTAATCCGATAACTAATCGATTAATAGTCAATCATTGTGGTACTACACCAGGAAATCAAAGAGAACTTGAGAAAATTCATATTTTGGTATATGAGACCGCAGTATTTTATTAAGTGCATGAAAAATGTACTATCACAGCATTTTAATAATTTCCCAGGTCTGGGATAAATAAAGTGTCTATTCTATTCTATTCTATTCTATTCTATTCTATTCTATTCTATTCTATTCTATTCTAAGGTACCTTTTGATGAATGGTGTCCTTGTGCTCTTTATTTTTTTAATTTATATTTTGTTCTTTATTTTACACTCTTTTCTTTGTTCTTTTATTGTATGGCCTTTGTTGTCTTAGGACCGTGGAACAGAAAGCAGGAGAAACAGTCTATATATGGATGCTGTATATATGGTCAAAGCTGGTATACAGAGCATCTCTCTGCAAGCAGACATTGAGTGTCAGTAGGAACAAGGGTGCTCTCGAGCAGCAAAGGCCCGGTGGAAGCTGGAGAAGTGAGGAAGCTGAAGGTTAAGAGAACAGCGAGCTTAGCTCTCTGTCAAGACTGCCGGCGGCCAAGGGTTTCGCACTCAGCAACGCCAAGGCCGCTGCCTCACACAGACTTCACGGTCATCCATTTAACAGCTCATGTTGAGCGTTTGGCCGTTTCAAGTGAACACGAATACACATGAACTCTCCTTCTGCTGGATGTTTGGAGGGAAACACATGTTTTAGTGGCTGATCTGACAGTTTGACTTGACCTCTTCAGTCTAAACCTGGAAATAAAAGATGGCAGAGGGTTTTTAGAAGTTGACATACGTTCACTCTGTGACGAGTGAGTCTGTGATGGTGGGTTGTAAGCTGAAAAATACAATCATCCATCCATCTTAAGTGATTTTCTGTGTTATTTAGCCAAGACTATTTTTTTTTTCACAAATACAATAAATGTTCTGCCAGCGTGGAGACGATTTCAAAAATGTTCCAACTTCAGTTTTCCTCTTTTTTCAGATTTTTTTCTCAAAGTTAGTTGTGGTGTTACCAGGGCCAGGACTATATCGAATCAGCATTTATAACAAAAATCACTTCATTCCAATCAAATTGCTGCAATTAAAGTGATTCACCGACAAAAGTAAATTCAATCTGTATGAAGCCTTTGTGTATGGTTCCGTTTTGGTGAAACTAGACATGGACATTTATTGAGCTGACCAACCCTCTCTACTTAATGCATCGACCGCAGCTACATGCAGATTCTGTCAGCCTTCATCATCTGTCTTGAACAGTTCCAGCTGTCGTATGCCCCCTACTTACTACCTACACTGCAAAACTACAAAATACTTTGATCACAATCAAAAGATCTCAGATATGTAACAGACACAGATCAAGATCATGTAGACAGTGGTGTTTTCAACTAGTTTTTAAGACCTAAAACAAATCTATTTGACTGAGAATTGATGAAGCAGTGCAAAGACCTCATCAGGACTATTACTAGAGGCATTATTGTTACCTTGTCCAAAAAAAACCCCTTGTTTGTTGCTAGGTGATATACCATAAACCAAATAAACTGTCAACTCCATGACTGAGCAGTTCCACCTTTGAGGTGCAGTGTACTGAAGACAGCCAGGGTTTTGTATTTAGCAAATGTAGGAAATCAATCCTGTCAGCTGGCAGGATGGGGCTTTCCGTATCTATTCTTGTTTCTTAGAATCGGTTTACAGTTTGAACATGTATTGCTTGCCATTGTGTAGTTTTACAATGAAAGGAGGCGACATTTAACTGGGGAAGCAGTATAGATGACGCAGTACTGATGTAACTTAACTTAGCTTCGCTTAATTCTAACTTAGCAACCTGTCAGAATCCAAAATGGTAAAAGCTATCATATCATCTATTAACTGGGAGTCATCCATTTTTACAAAACCCTGTTCTGCTGGAGCAGAGGTGCCCAATGCGTTGATCGTGATCAACTGGTCAACAGCAAATGTAATGTGCTAGATCGCATGCTATTGAAAAAAAAAAGTGATGTTAGCCTTTCATCCATCCTTCCTATGGCATTTGCCACTTGTTAGACGTACAGGGCAGCCAGTGTGAGATCTTTTCTAGCACACGGGTCACAACATATGCGCGATCAATCGCGTGAGCTGCTGGAATGTTTTTTCACCTGAACTCATCTGGAAGTGGAGGATGAGATTTTGGCACAACTGGTGACATTCAGCTGAGATCCAGGGCTAAAGGACAGCTTTGGAACTTACTCACAGAGGAAAAGTACCCAAACATGAGGAAATGATTAAAAGATTATTAAGTCCTAATACCGTTTCACCAGACTGATGGTCATTTGAATTCTGCTTGAGGTTGGCTTCTCGTAGCTACTGCTTGGACGATGCAACTGTGGCTGATTCCATTCAGTGCAAGTAATCAGAGTAAAGCAATGACCAAAAAAAGTATGGAAATGTATTGTGCCACAAGGGTTCATGCAGTTATGCAAAGTATGCCAACATATAGTGTGTATATAAAGTATATTCAGTATATATACACATAAATATATATGTCGCATTTTTAATGGAGGATCATTTTGACTTGTGCTCTACCAAAAAATCTAGCATATATCAGTCCTTACACAAGGGATTATTGTTAATTTCTTGTCTAGTTAGCAATTCATCTAGCTAGCTTGCTTAGTTGATCAGTGAACAAATCTTGTAGGGCTAACCTAAATAGTCGGTCCCAGCTACCTAGTGAGCTTCCAGTTAGCTAGCCAGCCGTAGCAGCTCAACAACCAACCCCCAAAATAACCAGTGTGTCACTACCAAACAATACGAAACAACAAAATTGTCAAGTCCGGAAACTGTTTTGCTTCTTCCATCACACTGGCTGTCATTGGGCTGCTTACATGTAGTCTGATCTTGGTATGAAGCTGATTGTCTTTCATTATGAAAACATGATTGCCTGCTCCTTGTATGTCAGGTGCTGCTGGTGGTGTGCAAGATTGTGTAAATGGGCAGAAAAAAACTGTTATGTTAGAAAAAAAGTGTAATCCATTTACCACTACATTCAACATGACACCAAAAGAGGTTGACGTGCGCTGGAAACAACTGAAATTTTACAAATGACTTCAATAATTTCCATCATTGTCATCAGAAAACCTAATGGGTGGGATGGAGATTATTATTATTTTATTTTTTTTTCAGGGAAAGATCATTTAGGTCTAATTTTCGGAGTAGAGATGCTTGTCTATGACTTTTGACAGCAGTGATCCTTTTCCTCTTTTCAGTTAAATTCAATTAAATCGGAACACAAACAGATAAAACTAAAACTGAAATATACAAGTGTCAGTGTCACATTAGTTTACCTCCTGGCCGCTGTCCAGCACACACAGTTTGGAGCATTGTTTTTTGGCATCCATCAGCACGTTGAACATGGTGCAGACTGACAGCGGCACCCGGAAGTCGGTTGACTTACTTGCTTTCTGCATTTTGGCATCAAATGCAGATTTTGTTCTGTGGGACAAAACAAAGACAGTTTCATGACTATTTATGACAGTGTGCTTTAAAAAAAAACAAAAAAACTGTGACAAACTTATCTTGAATATATTAAAAACAATAGAATGTCCGTTTTAGATGAGGTTGTGGGGTTTTGTATTATCAAGTAAGACATTAGTTTGCTCAGTTCCGTGCACATATTACAGCATCCTCACAGACAGAAACACAAAGCTCCAAAATGTAACCACGGAAACCTCTCAGTCTGACCTCTTGACGCAGGCCTCCATCATGTCACTCGCCATCAGTTTGAGTCTTTGTTCCAGATGTTTGGCAAACTCGATGTCTGGCCAGTGGAGGTCGAGCACGAACATCTGCAGAGCGTCCAGCTTCCAGAACAAATCATCGGAGGTGGCTGATCCGTTACTGCAGGGAAGATGGAGAGTGTTATTAAGTGAAATGAACAAAGACAACGTCACTACAAGCTTGTCTGTGGATTTGTTTAGCTTTCCACCACGACTACTGGAGCTTCTAAAAAGTTAATTTGTTTCACTGAACTCTTACTTTGAAAAAAATAACAGCATACCAATGTAGACTTTAGGTGACGACTTTTTACATATTTTTCAACCTTTCTTTAGGTGTTGCTAAAATATTATCACTGGAATAAATCAAGTATATTTATTTAGATAGCAGAGAAACTTTTGCTTTACTAATAATTTCACTTCCTTAAGACTTTGTTACATTTTTCGGTTCTGGACTTTTCTCAGGAAGGCTGTTTACTTTTGATATTTTGCTGTCCACATGATATTAAGTCGCTTTAAACAAATTCTAGTTGACAATATTTGTGTGTTTTTAAGTCTTGGAGCTACATTGTCATTTTTGCAAACAAATAAAAAAAAGACAATGTCAGTGCTTTGATTCTTTAGGTGAAAAGTCATTCTGGAACACGTGTCCCTGGTCGAGCTTGACCCACTATCATAACAGATGACACCGTAGATGGTAACGTCTGTAAGCTTCAGATGGGTATGCAGCTGTGAACAGGGACCCTTTTGGAAAAATCACTGCAATGGTGTGTTCAAGAACACTCCAAAACCCGAGGCTTTACCAGGTGCTATAGAAAAGAAATATTTGGAAACACTACGTGTAGGTGTGACTTTCTCAGCTAATGAAATATGTCTATCTGAATCAATTAGAGACCCATGAAATGAAAGGTTTTATGAAAATGTTATGTAAGTATCAGTATATTGTACATTTAATGCACCAGTTACGGAGTGCAACCGGTTATCTCACTGCAGCAAACAGATTTTCTAATTAGTTTTGTGTATTAAAAAAGTAAGAGTGCTCAGTATCTTGTGAACGACAAGTGTATCGAGCTTCTTGTGTGGTTCCTCAACAGGTTTTGGTAGTCTGGGGGTAGAGCTGTGTGGTTTCAGTCAGTAAACACAGCACCAGGCTGAAACAGAGACAGATGGACGTCTCCCCGCCTTCTCCCCTGCGCACAGGTTACACAGCAACACATGGCAACGCTCACCGCCACCGACATCCAAGTGTACAGCGCCCAGCTAGAATGACAGCCACAGGAGAATGGAGGAGGGGGAGGAAGGTGACAGGGGGGTTAAAACAAGCGCCACTCACTCCCTCACTTTTCTCACTTCGCCTTTAAAAGACTGTTACCTTAACAAGTGGCGCACAGGAATAAATGCTTTGAGCTGAGTCCGTGGTGCAATTAAACACTCAGTGGCTATCCCCCTCATGTCTAATTAGTGGTGCTCTTCTCTGAGCGCGCTCTGCCCCACTCCCTGGGGAATGGGACGATCCCACTCGCCCGTCTGTGCTCGCTAATGAAGTGCCAGCTTTTTTCTCTCTCTCTTTTTTTTTCGTGGATCGAGGAGGGCCAAGTGAAGTGAGGTAGAGGAACAGTGTGGTCTGTGTTGTGGGAAAGGCTGGGGGAGTCTGAATGAGGAGCCTTTTTAAGAAACACACCCTCAACCAGCCCCTTGAGACTCCCCCCCCCTCCCCAGCTCACCCCTCAACATGGCCACCAGCGCTGACAGTTCTATTGCAGACTAAATTGCTCTAAAACACACTGACAGGCACATGGAAACTTCAAGAAGTGTTTCTCGAACACCAGGCTGAGCAAAGCAAATCTGATTGAAGTGCACCTCAACTGCAAGTAATCTCTGGATTAATTTTGGATTGAAGCAGTTTATCAGGTCCATCAGAAGTTCCCAGAGCTCAAAGGTGATGTCTTAAATACCTTGATGTTCCTGAGCAATAATTCAAAAGTCAAAGACAGTCAGCTGTCAGAAATGAGAGAAGCTGGAAGCAGAAAATGCAAAGATATTGATCATTTACGTTGTACATTTTCTATGCATATTGCTTTTCTTAAGGCCTCATATCACCAATATTTCTGCCAACATTTGCAGCAAAATCAGTTCTTTTCGATGGAATTGCTGCCATTAGTGGGTTTGTATGTGGGCGGGGTAAGACAAAATGGAAATCTCAATTCCCTTCGCTAATTCTAATCCCTTTGTTCAGTTCATTTTAACATTCATTGTCAGTGACTTCACTTTTCTCCTAAGCTATGCAGTCTCATCACAGTTCAAATTAAAGCAACCGCACAACAGTAAGTGAATTGTTCACACAACTCGACGCTCAGCTCTGCTTCAGTCTGTCTTCACCTCAGTAGTCCCGGCTCCCAAGCTCCGCTCAGTACACACAACCCTATACAAGCTGTGTACATGAAGTAAAGCGTCCTCATATTCAGTTATTACATTATGATTGCTTCTGTGGGCTTTACAATCTTTGCACTTCCATTTTGCACTAATGTACATATACNAGTTGACAATATTTGTGTGTTTTTAAGTTTTGGAGCTACATTGTCATTTTTGCAAACAAATAAAAAAAAGACAATGTCAGTGCTTTGATTCTTTAGGTGAAAAGTCATTCTGGAACACGTGTCCCTGGTCGAGCTTGACCCACTATCATAACAGATGACACCGTAGATGGTAACGTCTGTAAGCTTCAGATGGGTATGCAGCTGTGAACAGGGACCCTTTTGGAAAAATCACTGCAATGGTGTGTTCAAGAACACTCCAAAACCCGAGGCTTTACCAGGTGCTATAGAAAAGAAATATTTGGAAACACTACGTGTAGGTGTGACTTTCTCAGCTAATGAAATATGTCCATCTGAATCAATTAGAGACCCATGAAATGAAAGGTTTTATGAAAATGTTATGTAAGTATCAGTATATTGTACATTTAATGCACCAGTTACGGAGTGCAACCGGTTATCTCACTGCAGCAAACAGATTTTCTAATTAGTTTTGTGTATTAAAAAAGTAAGAGTGCTCAGTATCTTGTGAACGACAAGTGTATCGAGCTTCTTGTGTGGTTCCTCAACAGGTTTTGGTAGTCTGGGGGTAGAGCTGTGTGGTTTCAGTCAGTAAACACAGCACCAGGCTGAAACAGAGACAGATGGACGTCTCCCCGCCTTCTCCCCTGCGCACAGGTTACACAGCAACACATGGCAACGCTCACCGCCACCGACATCCAAGTGTACAGCGCCCAGCTAGAATGACAGCCACAGGAGAATGGAGGAGGGGGAGGAAGGTGACAGGGGGGTTAAAACAAGCGCCACTCACTCCCTCACTTTTCTCACTTCGCCTTTAAAAGACTGTTACCTTAACAAGTGGCGCACAGGAATAAATGCTTTGAGCTGAGTCCGTGGTGCAATTAAACACTCAGTGGCTATCCCCCTCATGTCTAATTAGTGGTGCTCTTCTCTGAGCGCGCTCTGCCCCACTCCCTGGGGAATGGGACGATCCCACTCGCCCGTCTGTGCTCGCTAATGAAGTGCCAGCTTTTTTCTCTCTCTCTTTTTTTTTCGTGGATCGAGGAGGGCCAAGTGAAGTGAGGTAGAGGAACAGTGTGGTCTGTGTTGTGGGAAAGGCTGGGGGAGTCTGAATGAGGAGCCTTTTTAAGAAACACACCCTCAACCAGCCCCTTGAGACTCCCCCCCCCTCCCCAGCTCACCCCTCAACATGGCCACCAGCGCTGACAGTTCTATTGCAGACTAAATTGCTCTAAAACACACTGACAGGCACATGGAAACTTCAAGAAGTGTTTCTCGAACACCAGGCTGAGCAAAGCAAATCTGATTGAAGTGCACCTCAACTGCAAGTAATCTCTGGATTAATTTTGGATTGAAGCAGTTTATCAGGTCCATCAGAAGTTCCCAGAGCTCAAAGGTGATGTCTTAAATACCTTGATGTTCCTGAGCAATAATTCAAAAGTCAAAGACAGTCAGCTGTCAGAAATGAGAGAAGCTGGAAGCAGAAAATGCAAAGATATTGATCATTTACGTTGTACATTTTCTATGCATATTGCTTTTCTTAAGGCCTCATATCACCAATATTTCTGCCAACATTTGCAGCAAAATCAGTTCTTTTCGATGGAATTGCTGCCATTAGTGGGTTTGTATGTGGGCGGGGTAAGACAAAATGGAAATCTCAATTCCCTTCGCTAATTCTAATCTCTTTGTTCAGTTCATTTTAACATTCATTGTCAGTGACTTCACTTTTCTCCTAAGCTATGCAGTCTCATCACAGTTCAAATTAAAGCAACCGCACAACAGTAAGTGAATTGTTCACACAACTCGACGCTCAGCTCTGCTTCAGTCTGTCTTCACCTCAGTAGTCCCGGCTCCCAAGCTCCGCTCAGTACACACAACCCTATACAAGCTGTGTACATGAAGTAAAGCGTCCTCATATTCAGTTATTACATTATGATTGCTTCTGTGGGCTTTACAATCTTTGCACTTCCATTTTGCACTAATGTACATATACCTTTTTCTACTAGATGTGTAAATTCTTGTATATATTTGTCTTATTATCTTGTTTTATTTTTTTTTATTAATATTCATTGTATTTTATTCTTTTCTTTCTTTAGTTATTTTACTTTATTTTAATTTTTAATTTTCCTATTTCTATTATTCGTGCAAATTCCAAGGGCGACACCAACAGCCGAAACCAAATTCCTTGTATGTTGTGTACGTACTTGGCCATTAAAGCTGATTCTGTTTCTGATTCTGATTCTGATAATACACTGTTATTAAGGAAGTACTATCATGCTGTATCAGTGACAGCAGTGATCCAATACAGTTAGCTCACTTTGAAAATTCATTGATGAAACTGTCATATTTGACAATAAAGTACAAATCAAAGAAATCTGCCCTGTAGATCAAAAGGAGCCTAGAACTGCACAAAACAGAGGAATGTATTGTAGCTTACTGGCCATGTCGGGCTACCTGCCTTCATTTAACCTCGTCTGTTGAGCAGCATAAAACCTGCTCTACAACAGAGACACGGTTCACACGCAGCTACAAGAACAAGTCAACATTACGTGTGCATCTTTTTAAAGAAATTGAGTAAACTTATGTGTAAACTCTTTAGTAACTTTATAGATGGAATTCATGTGCAAACATCATATACAGAGACAACCAAAAGAAACTTGGGGACCCAGTATTACTTTCGTTGTGCCAGCATAGTAGCTGCAAAGTTACATGATTCACCAACCTGAGTAAGACATACACTGCCAAGCCTCGGCATCGGCAGGCGTCACAGAGATGCTCAGATGAACCGTCATCCACAATTTGAATGATTCAAACCAAATATGCCAGCTTATTTTTGGTATTACACATCTTCTTATGGAGAAGAAGGTCATTAGGAAAAGGGGAAATTTGCAATTTGGGAAAAACTGGCACATTCACAGTCAGTAAGTGACCATGGTACACTACATACAAATCAGACTTTTCTGTTTACTGAACTAATAACTGCTTTTTGAAGCATCACTTTTTAACTGGGACAGTTATGCATTCTTTCATCACCTCATATCCAGACAACTGCAGCATAGTTAGTTAATAGTTAGTAAATGTTTCAGAGTTGACATTGTTTTCTTATCATCTTTACAAAATAACAAAACTTCCTCATGAGCTAATTTTTTGTGTACCCAGCCGGAGGTCTTCAGGTCTTTACAGTTGAGGCCCAACTCAAGATCAAGTGAACCAAATGTTTTGCTCAGAACTTATTTTTACAGATGTAATAAGTTTTTTCAAAGACATCTGATTGTCTTTCATTTTAGTTGTAACTGAGGTTTTTTTTATTTTTTAATTCTCATTATTAATACTAGTCCTGATAATCAGACGTTGGTAGAGATCTCTAAACAAAAAGGGTAGGGGATTCAGGGAAACTAGGCTTGAGATGGTCCCTATATTTTGCCTGCGAGCCTCTGTTCACAACGGAAATGCTTTGAAGTTAGTTTTTTAAGAATACATTGTGTGGGAAATCACAAGACTAAAACTACTCACAGGAAACATAAGTAACAGTGATCATTGGGACAGACCGTTAATTGGCCTGTTCAATGATTGTGGTTTCTGATTATCAATATTGTTATATTTATTAACTCATTATTGATAAAACGAATGCGCTACTTTGAGTCTGACGCAGTCGTCTCTCTCTTTCTGTTGTTACTCTGAAACAGAAACCGGAAATCAGCTACTTTTACATAAGCTAAGGCTACGCTAATGGCTAGTGGCTATGCTGAGAAGCAGTCAAAGATTACTCCAAAACAGCATCTGAAAAACAATAATTAATGCTTTTTTGTGTGCCTCAGTGAGCAACAACAGTGATAGAACAATATAGCAGATGTAACTGCAGGGGAAGATGAGACAAACTGTTTAGTCTCAAAGGTGGATGTCAAAGTGAACTAAGGAAAGCATCTTGGCATCGTGTGATTCTCTGATGTAATCACTCCTATTTCTATTCTACATATTATAGTCCTTATTAATAAAGAAGCCTAGTTATAAAGGATAGGTTCAAAGCCATCACAAGTTACGACTATATAACATGTATTGTATATCGGATCCCTAATTGATCACCTCGTTACAATGCAGTGTTCTGCTGGGAACACCTCCAAGGAATAGCTTGAGGAACACATCAAAGAGCCCAAGGCGTTGACCCAGATCCCTGTCTGATCAAGCATCTGTGGAATGCACTGATCCACAGAGGCCCAACTCGGAAACCCACAGGATCCACAGGATTTGCTGTCAAAGTCCCGGTGCCAGACCACACAGGACACCCCTGAGAGCTGTTCTGGCAGCATTAGGGAGATACACACCGTATCAGGAAGGTGCTTGTAATGGTGTGGCTGAAGGACAGCCATAGTAATTTTTTCACTTTGTCTTTTATTATTTGCCAAGTGGTGTATTTTGGAGCTTAAGAAGAAATGGTGTGTGTGGTTTTTTTTTTTTGTAAAGCTTTCTCATATGCGAAAAAGAATATCTTTTAACTTACAAGATGTCAGGCAGATTTATTCCTTGCAAGCTGCAACAGAAAGTTGAGGTGCTGTGTTATTGAATCACTGACATTTGTCAAATTGTAACATGCACAATGCACAGCACAAGGACTCATGACACACGAGGAGTCACAAAATCTTCACCAGCGAGTGTTCAAGGAATGATCAATGCAGGTGATGCCCTACTGACAAAAGAGCCTCAGTACCACAGAAAGAATCTAAAATCACAAACCTCCCTCTGCTGCTGATCCTGGCTCATTCAGATGAAAAAACTGCAGTAAGCTCTTTAGTTCATGAAGGATTTTGTGGACTTCAATAAATTACTTTCGTTAAAGAACATTCAAACTTGAACAGGGAACCATGCAGGGAAATAAAACTACATTAATCAGTTAAACTCTGAGTGGAATAGATTGATATTGACACTTCAACAAGCATGCAGACAAGATGAACTGAAACAGAACTTGGACACCACTGCTGAGAACTGGACAATCAGAGGCCAGTCCAGACTACAGGTCTTCACTGATACCTCATCCCAAATGATCCTGCCCCTGTCCACTGTGCATCTTGTTTATTTCCTAAATTTCTGTCAGTAATATATTAGCTTGTGTTAGGAGTAGTAGGGCTGGGCCATATCATACCGTGCACAGTAATACCAGTGTAATGTTAGGGGATGATATGAGATTAAAATATCGCGATGAAGTTTGAGTGCTGTTGTTTTTGTCCGGTCTAATGCACATGGAGCGAGAAGCATGGCGGCGACTGAGGAAGAGGGCGAATGCAGTGCATCGACCGACACAGTAGGGATGGACCCGAATATCGGAATATTCAGTCGTTGTAGTGGTATCCGGATAGCAATTTAGAGATCTGAACATTCGCCCGCTGCTACCCTTTGAACTATTTTGTCTTGCATCAATTACATCATTACTGCTATAAATATTTGTGGCCATATCACCCTGCCCTAAGGAGTAGTATGTTCAGCATCAGCATGAGTAGTACTGTTAGCATCAGCTTTGTACTCACTTAACAAAACATATATTTATTGTTTTTGCTATTCAAAGAAATAATGCTAAACATTACATGTTTATATGTTAAAGGCATGCATGCACATGTTAGCATGGTAACATTGCTAATCTGACATGTGTGACTGTACCTACAGTAAAACACACAC
>NW_007579224.1:114546-128570 GCF_000690725.1 Stegastes partitus
TGTATAGATAATGGATGGATAATGGATGGATTTTGGAAAAGACCACACAAATTTTAGAAGTGTTCCCATCTGGTTCTCAGCTGCACAAGGTGTCAGACCAAGACCAAGAGACTGGATGCAGGTCATCAGCACGGAGCAAACTCACAACATGCTACCTTTCGTTGATCTGGGTATTTTTTCTACTCATGGACCCCACCTTGCATTACAGTCAGATTGTTTTGGTTCTTCTCTAGTGACAAATTCTCACCCTGTGAAGACCTCTAGTCCAGAGCCTCAGGGGCATCCACCCCCCACTATACATACGTGTTCTCACACAGTGGTCCCATCCAGGCGGGTGCCGAGAAGCTGGGCATCTGTGGCAATGTGACGGGAAGGCTGGGGACTTTGGGAAGAGGAACGCTAGCGAGATTGTTAGTTAATGACCTGCCGGAATCAACGGCAAGGTTGAACGATGGCGGAAAACATTTAAAGAATACAAGACAAGGAAAAAGAGAAGAGATAGCGACAGTAGCAGTGGGCGTTTTTTTTTTTTTTTTTTTACAGCACACACACAGAAAATAGTAACATAATAGCAGCCACTTGTTCTGCCTGCAGTAATTGATGAATAGCAAACAACAATAAAAGACGGAAAAGTTACTGCTCACTTCTATTCATGGCTTTTTTTCATTTCAGGTGCTTTTTGTCAAAGATTGCACTGTGTCCTTGCTGTTTGTGTTGTACATTCAACTCTGCCTCCTTTTGTTCCTCTGCTGTCCTGTGCAGCGTTGCGTTTGTGCGTTTCCCTTGTCTTTTATTGTTTTGGGTACACCGATGCTGCAACCAGTACCGCACCTTGACAAATCGTTACTGCTGATAGTGAACTAACGTGAAATGTCAGTAAGAGATCATTGTTATAGAAAAACTGAAAGTAATGGAGGTGACATGCAGGGCCAAATAAGAAGTGTTTCAGGTAAAGATCATTTATTATAACAACTCATAATTCACCACTATCACAAAATTTGTTGCTCAAATATCTTTAAGAATCAAATCCTATTTGTACAATCTGTGTACCAATGTGGCTTCTCCACATAGCGTATATATGGAATCAACGGATGGCAGTCACACTTTGTGACCTTCATGATTAATCATACAGTGTTCACGATCTTGTAATGTTTCTTCAAAAGAACAGTGAACAGTGACAGGATGCATTGGGGGATGTTCTAATAAGTGTACATTGCCTATTAAAGTATGACATTTTGTTCAGTATATATAACCTCACGTTAACAGATAGGAACTAAAACTGTGGAACAAATGGTTGTGTGTAAGCTAGACGTCTGGTAAAAACTTGATGGATAAGTAAAAGACAGATTTCACACAAATAAAGACAAGGCTTTGTGTTTTTTGTTGTTTTGGCTCTTTACAGTCAGGAGCTATCAGCCAACACTTATCGCTCATAAGAATGGGAGTAAGGCTTACCTAACAGACTGCCAGGTCTCCTGTTCGAAGCCGCGGTGGATGGACTGGGCAATGGACGACTCCATCAGGTCAATGTAGCGCACCACCAGGGGGACGAACAGGTCCTGCAGGTGTTTATGGAACATTCCATTGCACAGGTGAGCTGTGGGGGGAGGGCCCAACAGAAGACCGGGTCAGCAAATTTTACAACTTCTCAGACTCACTAATTCTCCACAGATTTGGTTGACTTTAAGTTAATCGAAGTCCCTTTCTGCTCATTGATTAAACACCTAAAAATTCAGTATCAAAAGTACTTAAAAAAAAAAAAAAAAAATCCATGAAAATAATCCCTTCCGGCCTAGATATAAGTCTTTGACATTGTGTCCTCTCGAATGCATTGATCTGTGAAGTCCTTGCCTTTCTCAGCACCAACCCTTACCCAGTAGCTGAAACTTAAGCTCACCTATGGCTCTGCTCAACACTGTAAAGCTCCTGTAAGCTACTCATTCACATGTTGTACAAGTGCTGCTTCACACTTTAAGGTACTCTAACGTTTTAGCAGCATCTAGCCACTGAGTCAGAATTCATGATTTACACACACTATCTATTACCAGGTTGTCCAGCAGACAAATGAAGTTGCTGGGGAATGCAAATTAGGACCAAGAACTGACTGGGACTCGTGCAAATTTACTGCCTCCTTTGACATTTCTGACATTTTAAGTGTAGGGAGTGTTAAAGAAAAGTGGCCTTCTGTTTCAGAGCTTGATGAGATTGTTGATACGCTATCTGAACTGTCTATTAATAAGGCTACAATGAGCAGCTAACTAGCTTAGCTTAGCACAAACACTGAAATTGGGGAACAGCTAGCTTGGCTCTGTCCAGTGGTAACAAAAATTCTTGTTTTAGCAACTGTAAAGCTCATTAAAAAAGACATTTAACCCACAAAAAAAATAAAAACTTTGTCTAATGATGACACATTTTGATCTTGCTGTTCTACTTGAAGTTGCTGTTGGTTGCTGACAACCTCAAAATGATGATAAGACTCCAGATAAACACTGCTCCTGTACAAGAGAGATGGTCCTAGTTTAGCTGTTTCCCCATGTAAAGCTAAGTAAAGCTGGCTCGACACAAACGATGTAATAACAAGCAGTATCCGTTCTCTTTTCAGCAAGAAACTAAATATGTATATTTCCCCAAGTGATAAGCTTTAACGTCAGAGCATGAGGTGATATTTTACAGTGTGTCTCCAACTTTGAGTCTCTTTTAAAGAGACAGTGAGCACAGTCTATAGAGAAACTTTTGGTTTGACAGTCCAGCATCCTCTAAAAACTTCTTTCTAAACCGAACCTGGAATTTTACCTCGCAAAGATAAAATTTGTACTATAGACGATCATACTTCTAGGATTAAATGTGCCTACACAGGTGTTCCTGATATTGCACACACCCTCCGATATTTCCGGCTCCCGTCCTCCCTGTAGGATTGAGAAAGACAGATAAACCCTCACAGACAGTAACAGTCCACAGTCAGGAGGGACACAGACAGTGAGTGGTGGGTGAGAGGCGAGCAGGCTGGTCTCCCAGGGCTTCATTAGTTTTAATTCCTCTCGCTCTGCTCTGTCGTTATTAACACTAGCCTTTTTGCCCTCCGGAGAGTAAGACTCGCCTCCCTCACAACCACTCACATGCTGACAATCAAGTGAGCATTTAAATAATCTTCAGAACAACTGAGAGATAATACGCTTGTTGAAGAAAATACTCAAAGAGTTGGTGAAATACTGTCACATCACCTGAGATCAGCTGACTGGTGGTCACTGCCGAGGTTCTGTTGTCTAAAAAAAATGCAGCTGAACAATTAAAAAACGAAGGATTGTTCATATTTTATTATTTTGAGGTTTATAGAAGGCGACCTGTAAATAAACTTGCTTGTCAATTAAATCAGCATTCGATTGGGACTGAACTCAAAGTAATCTTTTTTTTTCCCTCTCACTTTAGATATAATTATCAGAGGGAAGACCTCATTTGTACAAACAGTCAAAACTACAATTCTTCTCGTTCTGTGTTTCGGCTCCATCTATCGCCTCATTACACTCCAATTCAAGTCAGCTAATGTTGTGACACTTGGAATAATTACGGCATGAACAGAGGATGGTAATTAGAAAGAATATAAGATATGAGCCACAAAAAAAGGAGATTTGTGGGTTATTCACATAATGAAACACTGAGTTTTTTGTTCCCAACAGTGCCCTTGGGCTGTCTGTCTATCTGCCTGCCTGTCTGTTACTGTATTTGAGGTACTTTGGCATCAGCCATGTTAAATAACGCCTTGCATCTCGCCAAGTCTCTGCTGGCTTCAAGACAAAGCCTTGCAGCCGGCGGAGGGCTTAGTGAGGGAAAACAATGAGCTGAGATTTTTTTTCTCCAGCAGTCAAATGAAATCCAAACAGTGAGATGCAATTTATGAGGAAAGACTATATTACAACAATTTCAAACACAGCGGCACAGTGTTGATGTTTGTCGTACTTTAAATTGAAGTTTTCCACTCATTTTATAGGGTTTTGTTGTTTTGTTTTTATCATGTTCAGACCTTGACGCATAAAAAAAGGACATTATGAAAATAAGTGGGTGTCCAAAAACACCTTCCTTATTCCTGAAATCCTGTTTGTTGCTGTGTGAATGTGTTACAGAAAATAGTTCACTATTCAAAAATGTCACACAACATCTCCTGTTCACGTCCTGGATAGTTCTTTATTTGCAGCTTCTATTTTGTACAAATAGTCAGGACTGACGAAAAGTTTCCTTGACCTCAGCTTTCTTTCTTTCTATTTCTCCTTGCACTGTATAGCACTTTAGATCAACTGTTTTGTTTGAGATGCTTTTGTAAATAAAGATAAATTCAATGATCGAATTAAATACACAAAATCATGATGTACCAATGCACAAATTCGAAAATAACACAGCTATTATTAAGGATAGAAGGAAGGCCATCGTAGTCGCCAAGCTTTTTCTGTAAAACTTGCCAAACAAAAATCTGTTTCTTCAAAAAGACACCCAATAAATTGCTCCTTTTTTCCCCTCAACTAGTGGACTGCTTAGGTGCCTGAACATCTCAATGAGGAGACAGTTTACATGCTAAAACTAGAGCGAAACATTTTGCAGATTATACCTTAAAGGTAACAAAAAACCATGAAGGGATTTGATGTTGCCTGTGAATTCCTAAAAGATTATGCTTTTAATCATATGGAAACTACTTTTTCTTTCTGAATAATAAACCAATGTAAAATGCATACAATAATATACTTTCTTTGAACCTAACTTTGGGTGGTTAGCACCATTGCCTCACAGTCCCGGTGAGGACACCCGGGATCTTTCTGAGTGGAGTTTGTATGTTCTCCCCGTGCAGCGTGGGTTCTCTCCGGGTTCTCCGGCTTCCTCCCACACAGTCCAAAAACATGTTGAGGTTAATTGGTGATTCTAAATTGTCTGTAGGTGTGAATGTGAGTGTGCTTGGTTGTCTGTCTCTAAGTGTAGCCCTGTGATAGACTGGTGACCTGTCTTTGCCCTAAGTCAGCCGCCCTCGTGAGGATTAAGTGGTGTATAGATAATGGATGGATAATGGGTGAACCTAACTTTAAGACAAAGAATAAAAAAAATAAGAAAAACATATTTTTTTTAAAAAATGTATTATTTTTTTTACTCTAGTTAAATTGTGTTATCAAAAACATTTGGTTTATCATCAATATTGGAAATTCTGCTTATCCATGAATGTTACATCTGTGGTGAGTTGTATAATGTAATTCAATTTAATCCAAGTTTCATTGTATAAAAGCAAACCACTTAAAAAGTAAATGTTTATTCAGAATTTCAAAAAATAAGTTAATTAAAGCGACAAACCAGCAGATTTGAAAAAGCTTGTAAGCAACATGGATCAAACTGTAGCGCCACAGCATCAGAACTGCATATTCATACTTTGAAATTTTATTAAGTCAGACCCAAATTGCATTAGTGTAAATAAAGTTTAACATACTTTAGCAATGTGTTTTATATCCTTTCATAATCACTTTAAAAGCAGAAAATCATCTTCTGAAGGGTCTAGGTTCTTCTTTCACACGCTAAATAGTGGCTCATAAAAATTAGATAAAAAATAAAAACCTTAAAAGCAAAGCCAACTGAGGATGTTACAGTAAGACAGGAACCACATCCCATACAGCTACCTCCTGAATAGCAAATAAACCTCAGGCAACTGATGTCCCTCATCCGGCCACTCATGTTAATTACCTTTCTGCTGGTGTGCGCAAGGTGACGTTAACCCCCTTTAGAAAAAAAAAAAAAAGTCTTGTTTTGTCTGGCATCACCAATGTTAATTAGCAGCTCCAACGACAAGACCATGTAATGTTCTGAGCAGAGCATTTCCTCAAAAAAAGCTCCATTTTTAGAACCAGAAAAATTAAGGACATCAACAGAAACTAATTGGTGTCACAAGTTAGCAAACCTTGAGCCCAATCAGTGAAATGAAAAGAGTGAGGGTGTGGGCTAGAGCTGCTTTGTCTTTTAAAACACATTTAAACATTTTGAGCTTCCCATTCACATGCAGTGAAGCCTTGCCAAAAAAAAAAAAAAAAAAAAAAAGCTACACCAGAGGATCAAGGATTGTTGATTTTGATAAAGCTAGAAAAGGTTATAAAGTCACCTCAAAATGTTTAGACATTCATCAGTTCACAGATAGACTGTCTATAAGTGGAGACAATTAAATGGCCTCTCTCCGTAGAAGTGATACCCAGGGAAGATGACTTCAGAAACACAACGCAGAATGCTGAGTGAGGTTAATAAAAAAAAAAAAAAAAACGAAATAGGAATCCCAAAACAACAGCTAAAGGCTTGAAGGAATCACTGGAGCCAGTGACAAAAGGGACACAAAAACAGGCAGCCCCATGAATTCTGTTTTGCTGCCTCTGGGTCTGGACACCTTACCATGATGGAGAAAAAAAGTTATTACCAAGTTTATCTCGGTATCTTATTGGACACTGTTAAATGTGGCTGTTCAGTTGATGCTCAGTAGGAGTAGGAAGAATACAATGACCCAAAACATACAAGTGAATCTCCAACAGAATGCCTTTAAAAAAAACAGGAAATTTGGCTTTTGCAGTGGCCCATTCAGGGTCCAGAGCCTACCCCAGATTCTGATCAATGACTTCTCGAGAAACATGTAATTCCAGACATCTCAAAAATATGACTAAACCAAATTTGAGAAAAAAAGACAAGTGATCCAGAATTCTTCCAGAATGTGGTGCAGGTCTGCTTCTCTTTCAGGTTTCAGCCAAAGGAAACCTCAGTTCTTAAATTCAACAAGTCATTTCATTTTTCTCTATGTTTAATGGGCATGCTCAGTGATTTTGATTGTATGTTCCTGGTTTAAGCACACTGTGTTATGTGTGTGTGTGTGTTTGTGTGTGTGTGTGTGTGTGTGTGTGTGTGTGTGTGTGTATACTTGTGGCCTAGATGCAGATGATAAGCTTTTGAGCATTAGAGCTGATCCACCATTTTCATCATTTAAACTTTGTCATGATGTACGCATTAGTGAAACTAAATGTGTCTTACCAGTTGAAATTACTGCAAAAACTATGCAATTAAAAACTTACATTTCTGTGTAAGGTGGGGCAGTGATGGCCTGGAGATAAGACAAATGGCCTTGTGACCAGAAGGTCTGAGTCTGTGATGATAAATCTGAGCAGGAAAAGTGGAGAAAAGTGTTTGCCTCTTCCTAATTACAACCACTGAGGAGCTGTTGAGCAAGACCGTTGACCTTAAACTGCTACAGTGGAACTGCTCAGCAGCCAGGACAACTGGCTCTGGTAGAACTGGACTGTTTCCAGGTGTGAATGTAGAACCATCTAAGCTAAGCTCCCCTGAAAATCCCCTGAAAGGCTGAAGAATTCAAAAGGAAAAAATGCTGTGTGCAATACTGAACACTGTAAGATAAGTGTATGTGGTTGTCCAGGTGAGTTCAACTGAACAACAGACTGGTGAAAAGCCCCGAAAACACCCGTATCTGTGACAACCAGCATCGTAGGCATTCACATCATTTCCGGTGTTATTTAAGCAATCCAGCATTTCAGCCATGAAGTGTAACCTTTTGCATCTACAGACCAGTGGGCTAATCTGCACAGCTGCTCACACTATTTGTCTGGATTGAGAGTATTTGGTTTGCATCAGACTTACGATCAGTTCTCAGGAAGTTGTTGAGCAGCTGAAACAGTGGGAAGCTGTCCCAGGAGTCGACAGGCTGGACCTGCAGAGCGGCATCCATGTCAACCCTGTACAGAGACAGAAACGTCTCAGCGTGTTCGGCCATCAGCTCCGGCCACCACGAGAAAGCCTGAGAAAGATGGAGGGATGCAACCAAAATGTATCAGAAGAAAGGACAACAAAGGAGAGGAGGTTTTCGTACCTGCTTTTAGTACACAGACAAATGCCTACGGATTCAAAATATAGCTCTCACAAAAAACATTTCTGATAGCAGCCTGATGTGATGTTTAACCCACACCAGACCAGCAACTGTTTAAGCCACAGGGTTCTGGAGAGGATGGAGGAATTTCCTGAGTAACAGGAGACTAACTGAGGTGATGTTATCAGAGTGGCAGAGTATGCATGGTGTAACGTGAGGGTTTGTTGATGGTCAATGGATCACTCTGATTTATAATGAGACAGCAGGATGGAGACGGATTTCTTACTCTTTATTCTTCACATGCCAGCATCCACAACAACTTCCTGACACACACTGTCACCTGACCGAACTAACCAATCAGGAGGAAGCAGAACCAAACTAGGCAAATGCTAGTGTGCTATATAACGGCAGAGTCACAGATTAACTTAGCTGCTTGTATGACACAAATGAAAATGTTAAAATGTGTAAAGAATAATTCTGCAAACATAAATGTAAACTGTTACTCAGGTAAGCACTATGAATATCTATTTTAACAAATGAACTTGAACATATGAATGAACATATTCTCCTGTAATATTTTATTTTACTCTTCAATGTTTACTCAGTATAAATCAGTTTTCATTTATGAACCTTACACATGGCGAGGAAGTTGGAGTGGATGGATGGGACAAAAAAAAATATTGTAGACACTGGAGGTCATCATTTGTTTCCCATTTTCTAATGACAGGTAATGTGGAATTCTTTAAACTGTAACTACAATCAATGCATAACCTTAATCAAGGGCTTATAATTGCCACGACTATGATAAGAACCATAACAGAGTGGCCATTTTAACCCAAACCATAGTGTTTCTACCAACTCCCTTGTAACTTTGATAAACAGTGATGAGTTTTGGGGCTTTAATTAACGACCAGAGAGACTTTAAATCATCAAGAAAATTATTGAACAGGGAACACGAAGACACATAAATAAGCAACTATTGATGGTGACTGCATTCAACTAATACCTACAATTAACAGTTTCACTTAACAGATGCTTTTATCCAAAGCAACATACATTTTTGAGAGCAGATCACATTCATACACCAATGGTGTGCCATGCAAGGTGCCTGCCTGCCATTGGGAGCAACTTTTGGGTTCAGTGTCTTGCCCAAGGACTGTGGAGGGGATCAAACCACCAACCTTGCGATTAGTTGACAACCGGAGCCACAGCCGCCCCGCCACAGCCGTCTCTAGATATTTACCGGAACTTAAATATCTAGAGGAAGTATTTGATGACAAACTGCAATAGCATTCAAATGCAGATTGACAACAGTTACTCATTTAAGGAAACACGATAAGCCAGAGCTTTTACCCTCCTGATTGAGGAATGAAAATAAGCTGTAGCCAGACCCTTCTCTAGTACTGATTCATTGCTGTAGACTTTCTACACTCAGAAATCCTTCATACCCTCCAGTATAGCCCTGGCACGACATCTGGGTGATGTGGGGGTTGTGTTACTTGCATTTTGTTGTCTTGATTGTTGGTGATGTTGTGGAATTGTTGTTTAATGTCTGTCTGTAATGTCTTTTCTGTTGGTGTTGAATTTATCTGACAGTTGCCACATGATTTACCCATGAAATCCTTCTTTTGTTTTTAGTCCACCTTTCCTTCTTACTCCTTATTCTGTCATAAATCATCTGCTTTCTTGTACCATCTCTTCCTTTCTTTCTGAATGCAGCATTTAATTACAAGCAGCTGTTATTGAAAAGGATGACGGCTGTTATTAGTATTAGCAAGAAGTTGAGCTCACATATGTGTGGCTTTGAAAATAAAAAGGTGAAGTAAGTTTTTAGATGTTTTCTGATCCAATAGCAACTTCAGCAGACAACACTGGGGAAGGGGGGGGGGAAGAAGAAAGAATCAGGCTGACTCTTCATAAAGGGGAGCAAACATGGGAAAGAAGGGGGAAATAATAAAAGGAAAAACAGAAAGTGAAAAAAATATATATAAGGGGCAGACAGCATAAAAGACTCGTGTGGTAAAGTATCTGTTTTGGACAGCCTGTTTTAGGTAGATCATTATCCATTTAAATGAATAGATATTTCAATCTGTTCAAAGGATTTTTATTTTCCTGTCATTGGACTCTTTTGTCTTCTATCTTCCCTGTTTCTCTCAATCCTCTCCATTTTACTTCCTTTCGTATGTCTTCTCTTTAACCCCTAATTTCTCTCTGTCCTCTGTTCATGTTTTTCTTTTCTTCATTTAATTCCAATACTTTTTACCCTCTTTTACCCTCTCTTTCCTTATTCCCATGTTCCTTCTAGTCCTCCTTTGTTCATTTCTACACACCCATCTGTCTTTGTTATTTCCATTCTGTCTTTATTCTTCCACACCTTTTGTCCGTTAAACCTTCTTTTTGCTCATCTTTCCTGCTTGTGCTTTAAATTGCCCGTAACATTCTTATATTTGCTTCCCTTCCTTGAGTCACCTTCTGCTTTTTTCTCTTTGTTTTTTTCTTCTTTTCTTTTTTGTACTTTTGATAGCAGCATTTATTTACAAGCAGCAGTTATTGAAATGGATGTGTCGAGGAGAAGCAGTGTTGAAGAATTATCAGGCGGGTTTAATGCAGCTTGTTGTCAGTAACAAGAAACTGAAAAGGCACATTTGAAATGCCTGATGATTCGTCCCTCAAGGCCACGAGTACAAGGCACTACCATGTCATTTCTCTTTGCCCAGCTTACATCTCTACCTCTTCTTCCTCCATCAAACACAAATACTGACCTCAGTGCATCAGCATATGACTCAAGGCTGGTAGTACTTTTCTCTCAGAGGTCCTTTAGCCATCAAAAGCAGGGTTATCCTAGCAGGCTGACCTCTGTCCACTGGAGAGCCACACAGCCTTGATGCTCTTTAGATAGCTGAAGATATCTGTATTAGTGAATCAGCAGGTACTTCTACAATGGCACCTGTGGGCTTTTTTTAAAAACCCCTTTTCGGTTTAAAAGCAGCCAGCAGTCAGAGCAAGTGAAGATGCCTCACATCTGCCTCCATTTATTTATCTGCAGCTTTTAACAGGTCATCATTCTTAGTCAGATTTTGGTCATCAGGAACTTTATCAGACATCAAACATGCAGCGAGTGAGGAACACACAGTCTTTTTACAGTCCGTGGTAAAAGTAGGCTAAAAGCTTTTCTTTCCATTATGCTAATTTTGGCCATAGAAACTACGAGAAAGTTAAGTGAGGAAAGTTGTTTATTGACGTAACCGGCAGCTTCAGTTAGCCGCTGCCATGCTCACTGGTGAATTAGCCCATTAGTTCCTTGGAAATAAATCCAAGAAAATAAGAGAAAATAAATCCCTGTGGTAAGACGCCTTGAGCTTCCTCTCGGCTGCTGTGCAGTTATCTTTTGTTTGCCAGTTTCTGTTGCATGCCATCTATGCTTTCCCTGGCTGAAGCAACAGGTGCTCAGTTTCAGTCGTTTGTTTTACATTATACATTAAATCTGTGACTGTATTCCAAACTGATGTCTTGGTGCTGTGCTGCTCCTTGTGTGTGTTGAAATGGCTCACCGAGCCATCTGGTGTGGGTATCCCCTTAGCCCTGAGCATCACTACAGAGAAAGGACAGAAGGGTTGTGTACACTCAAAATCCTTTGTTTTTGTATTCTATTATTGGTAGACTAAATCATACATAACGAATCGTGTTACATGAGTGCAGGGTCACTGAAGAGAAAAAAAACTGCTAACGCTGCTTTCATCTTAATTTTAACGTTTATGGTCTTATATTTTGATGGGTTGACGGCTGCCCTTTAGGTTTTGTTTTTATTGTAATTTAAAATTTCATTTGAACAACCTGCAGATCTTTTTATTTTCTATTTGTTGTTGGGTTTTCAACGGTGTGGTTTTATTGAGGATTACTACCAACAGGTTTTGGCTTAAATAGTGGAACCTACAGAAAACTGGCTCCTCCTTTCTGGGAGGGTTAACAGTCTCTACATTTTTAGGATTTTGGTTTCTCCTATTTTAGCTATTTATGGTTGTTTTAGCCAATTATTTACGGTCATTCTGTATTTTTGCCATCAGTATTTTATTTGAGCTCTATGTTTACTTCCTTCTACCTTTCCTCTAGTCCTCATTTGTTCATCTCTACACTATACATTTATCATTTACAGTGTCTTTACGTCTCCATATCTCTTGCCAATATTCCCTTCTTCTCTCCCACCTTTTCTGCTTATTCTATTTTTTGAATTGTCCATCATATTCTCAACTTTGCATTCGTCTCTCTCTCTGTTCCTTTTCTTTCTTTCTTTTTTTTTTTAAATCCTTTTTGGTCTTTCCGATATTCTTGAAATGGATAACTCTCATCAGTTTGAGTTTTCAATATGAGAAGCCTTAGAGACCTGTTACAGCTCTGGCAATTATTTTTAAATACAAACAAAGTGCTGTTTTTCCAGCCCATTAGCGGGACAAACACATTTTAACTGACAAACTGTGAAAAATAAGTGGCGAAAATTTTAAATTAAAGTGACGGTGAAGAAAGACAGAAAGCAGGAAAGAAGATCTGGAAAAAAGAGGAAGGAAAGAAAAAAGGTACAAGCAAAAAAAAAAAAAGAAAAGAAAAGAAAAAAAGCAGCGTTGAAAGAACTGAAAGAAAGGAAGAATAAAATACTGTAGGGTCACAATGGAGGAAAAACATGGGTAAAATGATAGGGCACATCAAGAGGAAAGATAGATGGTAAAAAAAACAAAGAGTAAGGGGTAGAGAGCACCAAAGGCACTAAAATACCAGAAAATTGGAAAAGTAGAAAAAGCAAAAGACTGGCAAATGTAAGTAAAATATCAAAAGTAAAAAGAAGACAAGAGAAAAATGGGCAGAAGAAGAAAGAAAAATAATGAAAAAAAAGAAAAAAGAAAAATTGATTTACACACACACACACACACACACACAAAATGCTCCAGCCTGCTACCAAGCAAAATGTTCATTTATTTTAAGAGGAGAAGAAGAGTGTTGGTGCTGCAAAGGGCCAATGTACTTATTGTAGCATCAAGGACAACCGTTGCTCCATATCCTCTATTCAATAAATGGTTTGTCAAAAATGGGAGAACGCCTAATTACTGAATATTTCCCCTATTGCTGAGAGAGCATCTTGAAGGTGAAGAGGATTGTTAGAGAGACAGAGAACAATGGAGGCTTTTCAAAGCCAAAAACCTGAATGCAGGTGAACTCTGAGAATGAATGTGACCAGGTAGATAATGAGGAGTTATTTCAGCCACAAGAGAATTAGTGAGGTGATGAGGCCCAGCTTGCAGGCTCTGTTGCAGTTCAACTTAAAGGTTTTAGAATGGGGTTTAGGTCAGGGCTCAACACAGATATCAGTCAAGTCCTTCCACACAAAACTGGCAAAACCGTTTTTTATGGAACTGGCTTTGTGCACGTGGGCGTTGTGATGTAGAAAACACAAAAGGACCAATTTGATGCTCTAGTTCGAAGAAATCTGTTGTCTAAGAAATATAACTATACCGTGGAGCATGAACATTTCCCTTTGCTGGAACTAAAGGAGCTAGGGCAGCATACCCGTGGTTCTATTGTGAATCTGTACAACAAGTCAATCAAACTTACTAAATTAGAACATGACTACCAGACAAGAGCGTCTTTTGTAGTAATGCTGATGACATAAGCGTAGTAACGTTAGTTGGTCCCCCGCTTGACTGAACAAGATCAACAACTGCAGGATAAATAGTCTCCCATAGCCAGACTTATCTCCGCGGCCCTGTGTCAGTGATGGAGAGAGGTCTGGCTGCACCTGGTTGGTGGAACAACGGCAGGTAGGGAGGAGAGCACCGTCGTTAAAACTTGCCACTTTCAGTGTGTAGGTTGTTGGCTGGAGGTTATCCAGCCAACAACCTACACACAGGAGTGGAAACACACAGACAGTGGAAGAGGAACAGACAGAAATGACAGTCTTATGCTCAAAGTCTACATCCTGTGCATCAGACTACTGAATGAAAAGCCATGAAGAGACATTCATGGTCCCCAGAGGGTGATCCAGAGTTGTGTCCTCTAGCACTGATGACTGGTCCAAGTTTTCACCTATGCTGTGAGCTGTCTCAAATACATATGACAAACTGGCACTAAACTTTGCACAGGCATTCATTGTTTAGTGTTA
>NW_007579224.1:128835-177536 GCF_000690725.1 Stegastes partitus
CCAGGAAGTAGCAAAACCCTGGCTTCATTTTCTCAGTGCAGAAACCAACGGGTGACGTCACGGTAGCTACGTCCATCTTTTATACAGTCTATGATTCTGACTTGCAGAATCTGGTGCAGCCTTGAGGCCAATTTTGAAAATGTTTGAATACTTGCCGTCACGGTCTGTGGAAAATAAATTCTACTGAAAGATCTTTGGTTATCATTTATTTATATAATATTCCTCTATTTATATCAGTCACTACCATGATTAGTCTTTTTCAGAGAAAACAACATGCTTACGTGTTTGTGGGTTCAGGCTGACCACTGCTTTTACTAATGTGACATGTGAGCGTGTTACATAATTAAGGTTGAATATAGAGACCTCATGAGGAATGGAGTTTCAAGTCTGAAGAAGCTGCTTTGTTAGCATATGGAATGTAGAGTGTCTGATCAGATAAACTCTAGTGGAACCATTTGAAATGAGCCAATGAAAAAGACTGTTCACTGTCCTACCATAAATTATAAACAAGCTGCCACTCATGTTCAACTCTTTGAGAGAGATGTTGGACAAATTCTGCTTTTCTCCCCACTGCAATAAATTAAAATTGACCAATGAAGCAAGTGTTTGTGTTATATTTTAAGGTCAGTAATTTTTGATGACAGACCTGAAAAACTGATGACTTTCCCATCATTTGTACTCACTGTTCAGTGCTTATTAGCAAATGTTTGCATGCTGACATGCCCTGCTGCTGGTTGTTGTCTTACTCAAATATGAATCTGAATTGCATTTTCTTCCCTCTGTGTCATTATTTCTAAAGCCCTATCATGAAGGCAGATATTTATGTCAATAGAGAGAGAAATTCCTTCAAGCTGGCAGCTCGACAGTGTTAGTAAGCCACTTCCCTGTCGGTCACAGGTTTATGAAAAGAAGACCAGAACACTTATTTCCATGGCCTTTCTTTCATGTTTACTTGATTTCTCTTATATTTGCCTTATCCTGTCTCTTGTCTTTGTTTTATTTGTTATTTACTACTGGAATAACCTTCTGCTCACACAGCGAGCACTAAAGGAAAATAATTATATATAAAAGAGCACTTTGTGAGAGCAGAGAGGTTATTTACCTTCAAACTCAGTGATCTTAGTGTTTTCAATAATGATGGATGAACATGAACAAGACACCGCTTCATACGAAACACCTCTTGTATATCTTTGTTGTCTTATAAAAGTACCACTGCCATAACATCATTTCCCTGATGTGGCAGAAGACTACACTCCAATGTCAAAGAAACTCAGATTTTAGTATTGAGCTGTTCTGTAGTAATACAACAGTCAGAGTCAGATACACAATCACTGCAGCTCATGAAATAAAGCTGAAGCATCCAGTGAACATACATGAATAAGACACAATCCGTCACACTGCCTGCATCGACAGTTCACTTGTCTGCTTCATCAGATGAGACAGGCAGCAGTGTAGACATACGAAATAAATAAATTAACAGTACCTTTGCTGCATGCTTTTATCTGAGCACTATATTCAGTTAAAATAACCTTATCTCAAGGTCCCCTAACTATCTCTATACAAAGCTTTAAATTCTTATTCTCTTCATCATCCCATTGACATCTTGCTCTGTACAAGGCAACCAACAGAAGATTGTTTTGTCAACCAGTTTTTCTTTGTCAAAAATGAACTTTCACACTCAGATATGACTTTGGTGTTACAAGTCAGTTTACAATCTGTATCTATGTACTTGAGGACAATGGCTGAACTGAGGGAAATGGCTGGATCAGAGCGATGTCCTAAGAAGAAAGTTAGACATATCCGGGCTTTCTTTATGTAAGCTGGCTCTACAAAACCTAAAACCCCAATCAGAGACGAAGGGTATCACAACAGTGGGTATCAGCTTTCTTTGTTAATCGGGTTTTCTTCTACAGGCTCTGAGGGTACTTCCATAAAAACTGTTACTTGACTCTTCTTCTGCACAAAATTGACCAATCATTTACTTCAGGCCTACTCCAGGCAAGAGGAGCAGGTTTTTCTAATGGAGATCTATGAAGAATATAAGATTTATGGTAGTAAAAAGCAACACTGTTGGTGCAAATGATGCATGACAGAAATGTTGAAACCAGTGCATTCTCACTGCAGCTGCTTATTTCTAATTTGAGAGCTGCACGTTCATTTAAACAAGACACTCAACAAGTGTGTTCAGGTCGGACACTGTCCCATAAGAAAGAATATGTGGAGCTTTAGTTTTTGGCCACATCACAGTGATTTAATATCCTCTGTGATAAATATCAACAGAATACAGGATATATTTTCTAATCTGTGTTTCATTAGCTGTAGTATCAGCAGTATTAAAAGGACTGGGTAAAAAATGCATAAATATTATTTTATACGTCTACAATCGTGTTTTCTGCCTCATCACCTGAATACTTGTATGTTCAAAAAGCAGCACAGTGCACATCGTGTGTGACGCTGTAACTGCACAACTTCATTCAGTGGGACCACTAACGTACAGGTTTGCAGATTCCCTCAGCTGAGCTGTTCAGAGAGCATGATCAGAAAAAGAACTAGTGAAAGAGCGATGCTTCTTACAGAATCCTAAACTCTAAACAGAACCTCCTCTGGATCAGGTTAGCTGTGCAGCATCAGTTACCATGGTGATGCAGCAGGTTGCAGGAGAATCACTTTCAAGACATTAAAACAGTGACTTTAGGCTCAACATACCTTGCTAACCCATTCATTTTGCTTTGTTGCTGTCCAGCTGATGGTTTCCTCTACTTATTTTTCATGCAGCAGTGTGAATGAAGCGGAGCACAATATCTTTTAACTAAAATGCAGATGGATTATCAACAAGAATGGTCCAATCAGGGTAATGCAGCCGTCCACAGGCAGAGGAAACGATTTACAACCAATAAATCAGTTACTGTTTACAAAATCACAGGGAATGCTTCAACCCAATAAAGGGCATTTACCACATCGCCATTTTAACACACAGCAACAGTCAGAGTAAGTTAGTCAGCAGTGACGCATAGACCAGAGCATCCTATAGAGTTTAGGATAAAACAAATATGAGCAGAGGATGACAGACACCAAACAATAACTTACCTCTCTTCCCTTCCAATGGCAGAAGAAAGAAAAAAAGAGAAGTGGAGAGCACAGTCAGATAAACAATAAGAACTTTAAATTTTCTCCTGGAATTCCTTATTGTCTTAACAAGTCCCCCCCTTTTTTTTTTTAAACATCCATTTGCTCAGGAAGGAGAAGATAAACTGTGATATCATGACTCTGTTTTTAGCAGCATGAGTCTTCCTAACTGCTGCTGCAACTTTCTTTCAGCTTCTTTTGAGAAGCTCCTGATGCTCTTGGTTTGTGACTTACTCGGAGCCATGCTGAATGAGACACAACCCAGAACAGAACTGAGAAAGCTGTGGTGGTCACAGGTTCTTTTAGACCCATGGTTTAAATGAAAATTGCATATGCAGCTTTTTTTGCAGCGGTCATACAAGATTTGATTTCTTCTGAGAACTTTCAAGTAGGGGCCAGTATGTTTGATGTAGCTTATCTAATCTGCTTGTTGTCAACTATACACTGGATAAAACAGCCTACATTTCACATCACGGACAGACAATTATTGCTGGATGATGCTTATTGAATGATTCAGGTTTTTAGTCATACGGTACTTAGCTTTGTTTCGTACTCATGTATGTCTTAAAACATATTTACCGGGGATATTTAAATGTCAAGTCACAGAGAAGACAGCAGCATCAATGTGAACTGACTCCAGCTCTTAACTTCTTAGTAACAAAACAAAAACAAAAAAATGGCGAGGCAGCTAGCACGCTGTTGAAAGTGACAGTAACCGTGTAAACAATTATGATTCATTTCTAAATTTAATCTGCGACAGCTTGTGGCGGCGCCCTGTCAAAAAGCCTCTAATTTGTAGTTAACATCACATCTGAAGCTCGGAGCAGAGATCCGCGGTCGCCATGGCAGCGGCAGAGCGCGGCGTCTTATTAATAGCACAGAAACAGATGCCTGAGCACCACGCTGCCACTTAGGGCCGATCAAACCGTCACATCTTAACACCTATGATTGATCAGTTTTACACCGTGGCATAAAACTCTGCGTGCATATGGGCCGTGGGCGTTGTTTTCATTGTGCCTCCACCGCAGACATTAATGCAGCGCCGCCACTTGCCTTGTCATCTGCCACTAAATCATGAACGCTGCCAGCAGAGGCAAAGGAAGAAATGGGCAGAGCTGCGAAAAGTAACCAAGAATGTAAATGAAATGATCAAGTGACTTGTGGCTTCTTCACCGCTGTCACTCCGAAGGAGAGAGAGAGAGAGAGAAAACGGAAAGGAAAGTTTCAGAGGTAAACTGTTCCTGTTGAAATTCAGCATAAACAAGAAAGACAAGACGTGTTTCCTGTAATAGGTCAGGTAATGACGGAGTCCCTGATACTCTGCACTGATGACTCCGTCTGAACTGATTATTGTTTGATTAACCAGACCAGGCTCTCCAGCTCAGGACAGACAGGCTTTCTTCCACCAATGATTTTCAAACCTGCAAATCACTATCCAGATATAACTGATATTTTGTTATTTTTTACTCTAATTCTGTAAATCTGCTGTAGCTGAAGGGAACAACTGCTGTTAGCTTCTGCTGTGGTGGCTTTGTATTTTTCTATTGTGTTGGCTAATCCCCATCAAGACCTATTGCATCCATGTTTTAGAGCTTACTGCTCTGAGGGTTTTGTGAATCAAAGCTGCTTCAAGTCATTTTCTTTAAGGATGGCACTTTTTTTGTTGTTGTTGTTGCACGTGACCGATAATAAAAAGTAGTCACAATATGTTTTTCAATAAATGAAAAACTTGTTTCTATATACTGACGATTCCAAATTCTGAATCATACAAAACATGCAAGGTCCCTGCAGCTTTCCAAAAAAAATTTTTTTTCCTGAATTGTTTAAAGTACTTAGTGTGATTGAAAGGAAACACAAAAATGAGCTCCTTGGAACATCCATTTTGCTAAATGCATTATGGGTCTTCCACGAGCTGACCTAATAACCATGCATGTCTATCCATGCTACTTTGTCCTGAGATGCACTGTTCTGTGGAACTCCTCTTTTCCTAGAGAGTGCAAAGGTGGCATGACCCATAGAACCTCATTAAAGGTAAATACATCATAATTAGCCACAGTTATTGGTCATGTAGCCGTGCATGGGCTAGATGTCTTCATTTAAAACTGCAAGACACAGCATTGGCCTTGACGAAGGACTAAGATCTGAGCGTGCCGTTTCCTCTTATGTCTGCTTGTTTATCGATATGTGACTGTTGTGCATGTTTGGTATTTGTTGTAAAGCACTTGTAACACTGGCTTTGAGCCTATAAAACAAACATTATTATCATATCATTATTACAGTGTAGGGAGTTTGCTGTACTATTTATCTTTAAAAAAAAAAGAAAACATAAAGAGACAAACAGAAATCCTATAACACTAGATACCTCAGAGTGATGCTCGTCGTTCTGCTGCAGCACCTCGATGCAGAGCTCTCCCAGCCTCATCATGTCCTCTAGTCTCTTCTCTGGAGCAGCTTGAGGGTCTACTAAAGGTTAAAACATAGCAGGAAACATGCAGGATAGAAATGAAAAACTCTGCAGGAAAACATTCAAACACGACTACGTTTCCCATGAGCTTCACCTGTGTGCACCATGCACTGTCTTCTGGGTCTGACCTTAATGCAAATGATGCAAACATCCATCCTTCCGAGAGGATTTACAGTTAACATTTAAATGAACCCATGACCTTTCCTCAAGCACCAGCCACAGGAAAAAAAAAAACATACTTTGCTCCAGTACAGGAAAAGCTTGAAGACCTTTTATGCTTTTGTCAGTTTTCTTTAGGGATAGACAGTGTTCCATGGAAAGAAAGGTCCCAGATCAGCGAGGTCATGACTGAGCACCTCACCTCTTCTCTCTTTTATCCTCTATGCATTTATATCCCACTATAGCATGTGACTGATTTGTACTCTAGCTTAGCTCTAATGTGTGAAGAGAGATTGTAACAGTAAGTGGCAGGAGGACATGTATGTTTTGTGTAAGTCAACGGAGGAGGAGAAGGAACTGTGACATCAGGATACGTTTGGGAAAAAATCGGATTCTGGCAGCCTCTATAAAAATGCAATAGTCCGTATCAGCAGACTGAGACTTCTCACAATGTTTTGCCTTTAACAAACAATTATTTTTTGTGACACAAAGAGAGCTGAACTTCCCCTGGAAAAAAAAAGAGAAAGAAACTAAAACACTCACCCTTGATCTGAGCGTATTCCATCAGCTGACCATAGTTGATTTGAGCTGCTTTTTCCAGACACTTTTGCACAAGTTTCTTCATGTCCTCTGGAGGAACAGGTGTAGTGATGTCTTTCATCAACACCTAAAATGACAAACATCTCATTTTAGGTTCAGAAAATTCAGTAATACAGAAAACTGTCCAGCTTCAGGAAGTTTATCTGCTCTCCTAACTTTATTTAACAGAACGTTATTTATTCTGCCTATGGCAACTCAAACACACCAAAAAATAAGTGCTAAACCTACTGGCTTGTACAGAATAATCATACACTTATTTTTGATTATCTTCATCTTTGTTGTCCGTGTTTTACTGTATGCGCCTTTCTTGACCTGAACATTGTTGTTAGTACTCTGTGTAAGTACACTGAAAACCAAAACTGGAGTGAAATTATTTTAATGTGCAAGCATACTCAGCTGATAAAGCTGATTCTGATGTTTCTGAAACATTGCCGCAATTAGCAATGTCATCACCCATCATGTATCCTATATTATTAAATACGGGCCAAATGATCTGCACCTCTGACTTCTTCTTCTTTGTCCTACCCATTGCATTTAAATTCTACTAAATAGCTTTGTAAAGTTCTGAGAGGATGCAATGTGCACATTTCTGTTGTCCACATGTACACAGCATGCTTTACCAACACTGAAACAAATGTGCACAAAGTTTGCACAAACACATTAGAAATGCTCCTTTACCCGTTCCTGCAAGGAAAGCGTTGCCTTCAGGGCCCCATCTGGTCGTCCAAAAGGAAAGCAGTACCTGCAGAGGCAAAACGTGGGCGGGCGTCACATTTAGAAACAATCTCAAGGACAACTACGTTAAAAAAAAAAAAAAAGAAGAAGTAGAAGAATAGAAAGATGGGAGCAGCAGCAGAAAACGTCAGTCAGCGTCAACAGATGGCTGCCTCCTTTCGTCTAATTACACTGATGAAGGAAGCTTTTCTCACCTCCAGCTCCATCTGAGCACAGACAAGGCGGTTCAGGGAGGTTTCATGTTGCTAATTGACAAGTGAACAGTACTTAATAAACAAAGGCACACAGTCACGCAGGTCAGCCATTTATTAGACAAAAACCTACAAGCAGATGTTCTGTTCCTTTACACTGATACAACTGAAAAAAAAAAAGATAAAACCAAGTGGATTTTAAAAAATATTAACAGGTAGGACTTTGTTTGAAGATTCCATTCGTATTTAAAGTCAGGAGATCATAATGTTCATTTTAAAGAAACTGAAAAATCTGTTGAAGGCAAAATACACTGTAGACCAGAGTAGAAACTGAATTATGTTTGATGAACATGCGCTTCAGTCTGTCGAAGGAGGCTTTGGAAAAAAAGAAAATGCATAACATAAGAACATTTCTGATATATAAATGTGATATATATTAAAACATCTGAGGAGAAAATTATACAGTTAAATGAAAACTCAGTAGAAGACATAATTGACTCAATTATGCTTGATAAAATGTAAATCATTGAGTTTAAATATAAAAAAATGTCAATTACTTTGTAATTTACTCTTATTTGTAGCATATTATCAAATATTGGCTGTTTTTAGCTGCATTCCTGCCTCATGCTTTGCTTTTTTGTCCTAGCAACTGCATTTAACTTCTTCTAATTGTTCTAACTAAACTGTACAAGGCTCAAGCTTGTGTCACTCGACACTGGGGTTCACCTACTCACTCCTTTGTATGGTTCCATCGGTCGTTTTTCTCTTCCACTTTAAAGGTTTCAACATAACCATGTCCTGGTGCTCAAAGTCAGCTCCATAAAGAAACGGTTTTCCCAATTTGGCATGAAACAACTTTGATTTGATTTCACTTTGTATTACTCTGGTCTTCCGAACCACATTAAGCCAGTCATAATGTATAAGACGCTGCAGTGCTCACTGTCACATTTAGCCTTTAGTCTACACATCTGCACTGAGGCCTGCTCAGAACCCAAATTCTGATGTCATGGTCTGACGTCAGGGACTATATTTTCAGTTTGATGGCAAAAGGGAATATGAGGAGTGTGGCTGTATTATTACAAGCTAAAGCCAGGCAACAAAATCTGACAGAGAAAAGTGGAGACTATTATCCATGATGTAAAATGCCAGTCAATTCTCAGTCACGTCTTCTATTCACATGCAAAAGTTTGGATCCGCTTTAACAAATTTCAGCATCAAGAAGTGAGGAGCCTTCAAATGGGAATGCATGTCTACTTTCCATTTCATGAATATAAAAAATAAAAACAAACAATAATTATGGCATGTGCTCAAGTTCAAACGTCCTGTTGTAGCTGCTCTTACTAAACCCCTTTAGCAGATAACAAAGCTTTAAATGCTCTTTCGTTTGGTAACTTTGAATGCTTCCTTTTTTTTTTACCAATTCTTTCTTGTAGATCACTTCAAGTTCTGAGATATTCTTGGCTGTCTTGTACAGCATGTTTAAGCTCATTTTCATATCCTCAGTTATCCTCGGTTGCTTCGAGGCGCCCATTGTTGGTGAGTGTTACCACAAGGTTTCAAGAGTCAGAGAATTTATCAGTTCTGGGAAGGTCATCAGTTGCTAATTCCTAGTAACAGTTCTTGAACATAGCCTGACACGTCAAACAAGGCTAATGAGTTAATGGATGCTCTGAGACTGGACAAGCAGACCAGTAGTGGCCTATGCAAACACCATTACTGTTGGTAATGTTTTCAACATTTAAAGAACACCTATGTTTAAATGACAGGTTTTTTTCCTCTTTTCACAATAAAAAACATCCACTAAATACATGGTGTACACAAAGTGTCCAGACCTTTGACAGCAGCTGTACTTTTTTGCCTGGTCATGTAGTCAGGCTGTTTGGTGAGGAACCCATACTGGTATGTGTGAGAAATCAACATGCCCCACCACCTTAGTCACGGAACTAAGATATTTAACTGTTGTTGAGTAAGAATAAAGACACAAACTGTTAAAACAAAGGCGACGAGGTAATCTTTAGATAACCTTTTCCCTGGGGAAGAATGAACGATAATTATTAAAAGCAGCAAAGAAGATCTAATTCAAATTTATAGTCTTAAATGAATTTTTAGTTGCTGAGCTCAGCTTTAATCTAAATCAAACTGTGGAAATCCTGCTCTTGTCTGGGCATCATTAGCATAATCCCAGCATTGTCCAGGCCATTGTTTACCAGCATTAGCCTCTTGTTGAGGTGAGTTGGTAATGACTCCCGCTGATTGACCCACCACCCCTCCCCTCCCGACCGGCCCCTCCTCTCTGCTCTGGGGCCAGATGGAGGGCCCCTCTCAGGCGTGAAGGGTTTAAAGAGCCGGGCTTCAGGACAGTTAATGGCGCAGGTCCATTCAGACTAGTGTTGCTCAAGGTCTCGGGGCTGTCGCTTTCACACCGTGCTCACAATGTGTTCACACAGTGGCGGCAGCGCTGAATGGCAGTGCGCAGATGCAGGGAGGTCTCATCAGCCGCCGCCGATGCATGTCGTGCACCTGTTGTGTGCCACTGATGAGGCTAAAAATACCCCAAATGCTTTATGTCAGTTTGAAGGAGGAAAGGGAACATATCAGTGGGTTTAAATGTTTTGGGTGGTTTTCTTCAAATCGCTTCATTTTTACACCACAGCTAAGCTTTTAGCACAACATGGTGATATTTTTAGAGGTTAAGATGTATTTTTCCTACAGGTCATTGTTGCTATTGTTTGCTATTCCAATCTGTACGACATCAAAGTCTATCAGCAAAGTCAAAACTTACTGGAGTCAGACTTAGATGATCGTTATTTTTCTTTCATTCTCTAGACGCAAGTATAACAGGTGATTATCTAAAATGTCCTTTTTCACTGGAAACACCTGCATGGATGGATCAAAGTTAGAAACTACACGTTCTTTAGCTTTAGGTGAATATTCAGATGTGCTACTGCTTTTTTATTTTTTTTGTACAGTTCATAAACAAACAGAAGCCAGTGGCTGTCAGAAGCCTTGTGTTTTGTAATTTCAACAGGAAGATGTTCATACCTAAAATGCGTGATCTGGTTCTCCAGAAGAGTCATGAGGCGACTTCTGATGGCCTCAAACTGCTCTTTCTCCTCCACAGTCACAGTCCCCATCCCATCAGGCCTGACGTGACCGGAAAAATCAGACAGAAGACACCATTAGATAACTTCTACCTTGAAATCATAGGCTGTAGGCAGAAATGAACTTGGCTGATCAAGATGACTAAATTACATTAGGGTACAGTAATGATACTTTTAATTCTCAGACAAAAGCGAGTTTTTAAACAAACAAACAAAGGTGATCACTAATATAAGGATTTATAAGGTAATATCAGCATACTGTTAACCCCATTGTCTTATCAATATAACAGTCACATCACATGTCCATAAATGTCTATACTTATTTATGATGGACTAATTTATTGATGCATTTTGTTTTGTTCCTTCTGGTAATATTCCATATTCTGTAAGGATAATTTCAGTAAAAGCAGAATCCAGGAGACACACGATGCACCACTTGCTCTGATGCTCTTACTTTAACATACAAAAAAAAAACCATCGTTCACTTGCTCATTACAATTCCCTTTGCTTCTAATTTGGTGATTTTTACTTGATTGACAGTAAAGTCAACACTTTCTGCACATGTTTAACATTAAAACCTACAAGGAAATTAAAAAAAAGCATTATGATATCTCAGCGAATGGAAAGCTTTTAAAGTTTAATGCATTTTCAAGATTTTTTCCACAGATAGCGGCTTAACAGTGGCTGAAAAAACAGCCGGGTACAAGTAATTAAAATGAATTTGTAAATGAGCAGTATTTCTGTTTTAAAAAAAAAAAGAAAAAAAAAAAAAAACGTAGAATATGGTATGAACACATACAAAAAAATTTATGAAACACATCTTATAAATACAAAGCCTGTTTCAAATCTTTCTTCAGTTGACAAAAAGAAAAACCTTTTCCACTATCTGAAAGTCTGAAATATCCAGCATGAACTCTAGAGACTGCCTCTTTGATATGCTGTTGACATTATGTAGTTTCACATAAACACTCTTTATCAAAAGATTTTCGCTGCAAATACCAAGACATTTCTATAAGTAAGGCCTCGGTACCAGCTGAAGGTCTGAAACATCCAGAAATAAAAGACGAAGCGATAAAAGCTTCAAAGAACAATGAAAAACAAAATGTGAAGCCATTGAAAACAGCTCAGACAGCTTTTTATGTCTTTGGTTTCTTTTTTTTTTTTTTCCTCTCCTCACTCTTGTTTTCACCAAACAAACTGATCAAGCAGCCAAACTCTCCATCGTGACCTCAAAGTCAACCAATCAAACAGAGAGCTGCTCGGGCTCGTCTTCGTCTTCACAGGAAAAACTGTTAGTTGAACGCTTCATTAATGTTTTTAAAGCCTTCATTCCCTTCTTGCCTTCGTCTGAATAGGTACTCTGGTAAAAAAGGGGAAAAAATGCAATCAGTACCCAGAGCGACCAGCCTTGACTTTCTGGGCTTTTTCTGTACAGCTGAAAGAGAAAAGCACCCTCTCCAAACGGCACTCGCGGTTGCTGGAGGGAAGAAGCGAGGAGGTTGTCTGTTAATGAGTTGTTCTTATAAAAGCCTTCGCTGGTTCAGCCCCTGACCGCTGTGCCTTGAGTACCAACAACTCCGCCGCACTCCTCATGTCGTGTTCCTGACTCTCTAAAGTTGAAAATAATAACATGAAGAGAAAGCTGCAGAGTCTGAGAGAGAGTAATGTGAGTTGAGGATACTAAACCGTCACTGATTAACATGCTATGAAGCAAGAAATATTGAAATTTACTGCAGAGCTTCACTGAGGAGAGAAAAAAAATCTTTTCATGACGGCCCTAGAAAAAAACAACAGTAACACAGAAACATCTTAACATAAAAGAAATGGGTAAAAACGTAGAATATGTAGGCGTGAAAATAAAAAAGGATTCAACCTAAACAACATATCTTTATTTGGTAACTTTTGTTGTGCTTTTTTCAAAAATGTATTGATTTAGAAAACCATCTTAAATTACATCCAATATAACGATTACATTAAAGTTACATAAAAGCTAAGGAAAATATTAAATTATGAAAAATGATATTTACCATTTAACTACTTCAGAAAAATAAATACCTAAAAGTAACAGTAACGACCAAATAACAACATTTAAATCAATAAAATATACAAATACATGTTCAATTGGATAAAGATTATTACACATAATAATCAAAATAATAAAAAAATGACGGAAATTAAGCGACAGTGAAGTGCGATTCACAGTTTGTGGGAGGTGGAGGTTGTACAAATGGTGGATGACAACAAGAAGTCACCATGTATTGTGTGAGAACATCACCAGAACCACTCTTCAGCTCCACTCTACTCCATTCATCCTGTAATGAGAGGCAGCTTTCTATACACAACGGCACTTGTTAGTACAACTTATAAACCCTGTTGTTCTCCAAATCTGTCTATTCTATTCTATTCACTGCTCCCCACATCCCCCCCAAAAACCTCCCCACCCCCTATTTAACAAGCACCAGTTAATCCAGAGGAAACAGAGAGCAGAGTTGTTGGGAGGGGGGGCGTGTGTGCTCACTCATGTAAGAGGCAAGAAAAGTTTGCTTTCAAGTTGAAGGAGCTGAAGGTCTTGCTTCACCCACAGACAAATGAAGACGTGAGGACTGTGATCAGAGCGAGGTGCTCACTGTGGGGATGGATGGAGGGATGCCCTCGGGCACCAAGCCCTCGCAGTTAACGCCAGCTGTCCTGTAATCCGAGTTCCTCAAATGATCAGTTTGCAGCTCGGAGTGAGATGGCAGGAAAGGAAACTGATTGATCTGTTTTGCAGCTCTTGGTAATTTTTTTTAACAAAGCAGGCTTAGTGTGAAAAGGCTGGAGCTAAAGTCTGACTGTTCTTAAGTTAAAAGGTTTCAGCGGTTGCACCAAAACATATTTCTGTAAGACATCGAAATTGAATGTTTTATTATTAATAAATCTGATTGTTTTCTTATTTTCTTCATTTCAAAAATATCAGAACAGAGTCCTTCAATATTCAGCTGAAAATTATTCTCAAATAAAATCAGAATTAGACAAAGCAGAGTACATCTATGTATCTACATTTGTAGAATATTATATATATATATAATAATAGTTAATATTAACTTTAGAATATGTATATTCTAAAGTTAATATTCAAATAATAATAATAATATAAAGATCGTCTGTATTTGTAATTCAGTCCAAACCAAAAGTAAAAGACTAAAGAGTTTCCTCCTCTTAAGCTTTTTACTTACAATTTAGAAAATCTTAACCTTGAAAACAGACAAACAAACAAACAAACAAACAAGGATCTAAAAAAAAAATTGACCCAACACCTTAGGTATTATATTCCTGTCTTTATATTCAAATGCTTGTTAGGATGACAAATGCACGTTTTCCCACACAATCCCGTTGTGCCCTCAGGGCTGATTGCAGAGTTGTTCAAGTGCTGCTGAGAAACTTTTTTTAATCATAACTGACAAAACATTGCTTAATTTAAAACAAACCTCCCAATCAGATGTAACCGGAGAAGCGATTTCTCTACTCAGGAAGGTTGCATGTGAACGAACAATCTCAGCTGCATTTTCTGCCGCGTTTCTATGAAAACTTTAGAATAAATGAACACAAAAGCACAGACAAGTTTCTTTTTAATGGGGTGACAGTGGTTACTCAATTCAATTTAGTGTGTAGGAAGCAGAAATAGTTTTCTCTCGTCGTCACAAAGAGCTAGCCAAGAGCTTTCAAACGATATTTGAAACTCAATTTTCCCCACAAATGTCACTCACACTCTCCACTTCCTCTGAATCGAATTACAGCAGAAAACAAATCAGATGGCGAGCATGTTGGCAGAAGGCCAAACGCAAAACGCGCCGAGCTCCGAGAAACACAACACAGTGTGGTGTTTGGTTTGGTAGCTCTCACGGCAGAGTGGGGAGCGGCAGCTTGTCGAGGTTCAGACACATTGTTGCTGCTAAATGAAGCGAGCACGTTGGAGGCAAGGATGCTGTCAGAGCCGCTGCAGGGCCGGGGGGAGGTGGAGGGGAGGGCTGACTCTGTAGACTGAGGTTAGTGTGTTTACACTCAGTGTGGCTCAAGTGTAAACGATAAGTACCATGTCCGCCTGCGGGATCCACCAAACCCTCTGGCGGTTTGGGTGCTGATGTCAGTTGACAAGAGCTGTCACGAGTCGAACTCGCCAAGCGGCGTGGCAGAGCACCGGGTATGGATGCCACTTCACCTTAAGAGGTGTGGAAAGGAGATGTGTCTGAGCGGCAGGTGATCCTGTGTGTCACCTTCCTCCTGCCCATCGCCGCTCGGGAGACGGGGCACGTCGTACGGAGGGTTGGGGGGGAAGTAAAAGCTCCTGTCACATCCTGTGTTGATGTGGTTTAGATGGCTCGGAGAAGAGAAGATCTAACCTGACAGGTAAGAGGGAGGTGAGCACCCTCCCCACGATTCCGGTAATGCTCCTTTAACCCCGATCCAGGTTCAAACGCACCCGTCTCATCAAAGCAAACCTTCAGACTAGTCACAGCTCCTTCAACCTAGTTTTTCCAGCAAATCTGGCGGCACAAATACCCAAAGCTTTGCACAGCAGGCATTAAAGGCCCAACTTATTTTGTCATTTCAAGTGTTTTGGGTAAGATAGACTCTAATACAATTTATTACACTTTCTTTAACACTGTTAGCATCATTTAAATGTCACTTCAGCTGCCACTCTCACAAAGGAAACGCCTGTCAAGGGACACTGCAACAACAGTTGAACCTGGGAGGAGAATAGATTTTATACCTTACAAACATAGATGTCTCTTGGCTGTATCTACACTTATTTTTTCCCATACTGGATAGCTTTCTAGTTCTAAGAGGCACACAGCACTGGGGTGACGATTTGCACCACGAGCTTGTGGCTCTTTTCTTCGGGTTGCTATCTTTACACATCGTTCCTACTTGTGCTGCAGCAGCCCTAAACCCACACACCTTCTAATGTGTTTGGATGCTGATGTAAACTGACATTTGACAACATTAATACTTAGTTCTACAAGTCAAAACTAGTAGTTCTTGGTTGCTACATATATGTTATCAATCTATTCTAAAACAAGAAAATGCTGGTAAAACAATATCAAAAAGCACCTGCTGTCATTAATCACTTCACGTGGAAACATGGCGGTAAAAGAGGCTCTTTTGAAGCGCAGTTTTCCCTCTAAACCTTGTGAAAAGAAAAGATGCTTAATTTCAGATTCTTCAAATTAAATCATCATTCATAAAGGAGAGATAAAGAAGCTGTTGAACAAGAAGTGTCGGAGCATAGTGTACAGAAGAGGAGCTAATAGGCAACAGCTATGGATCAAAGCTTTCTGACAAAGTAAAAACTGAAATAATTTGTTTAATCTGTGAATAAGCAGTGAAAAAAAAAATCATGCTTTTAGAAAGAAAAGAAAAGAAAAAAAAAAAGCCAAGTATTAGGAATTAACCATAAAAAATAAAACTTGACCAAACAGCTAAGCAGATCTTAGACCACCAACAGTTAAAAACCTCGACAAGCTGACCTCACCTGTGGGAGGCTTTGACATAACAGAAAAATATTTACATTTTAAATCAAGGTCTAACATGTTTCTGAGAGTTTTCTTAAGAAAAGCACAGTGTTATACACTGAATATGTTGCCTTCAAGTATTAGTCAAGTACTCTCCTGTTGATCATTCTGTGTCTCTCTTTGAGCAGCCCTCGAGGGAAATTCGAGTTCTGTAATTAAGTTTTTTTTTTTGTTTTTTTTTCCACCTCCAAGCCTGCCAGCCATCCAAAACCCCTTTTTCCCATCCACGCCCACTGAGGCAGCCCGGAATCGGCATCAATTATTCAAAATAGAGCTCCAACTGACAAAAAGCCAATTCTAGTAATCATCCCCCCCCTCCTTAAATATATATCTACCGATTAGCTGGACAAGCTAATCATTACGCTTTCTAATTGACTAAATGGGTCGACAAAGAGAGAAAGCACAGATATCAGTAATTATCCCAGACAGGCAGTCAAGCAGTGGCTGATGGGAGTAAAGTGGAGAACTGAGGGCTGTACTACAAAGTGAAATCAGTGGGTTAGCGAGCTATGTTGAGCTTAAAGTCAGAGTTTTCAGTGTGAAGTGGCGCACTTTCAACCTGCTAGATCAACATGGTAACTGGTGCTGTGTGGCTAACCTGGTCTGGAGCAGCTTATGTTCCGGATTTAAATCGGCTGGAAGAAGCGTCTCCCTTTAACCAAATATTTCCTGACAGTTCTTTATGAGTGATACAGATGATCAGCTGAGGGAATGTGTTATACCAGTAAACCTGTTGAGCTGTACGTCACTATTCCCACTGAGTGAATCTGTGAAGTTACAGTCTCACACACGACACCGAGCTGGTGATGCAAAAATCACCAAAAAATTAAAGCGACATCCGGCATGATGGGACAGTGTCACATCTAAAAGCACCTCCATACAATATGATGTTTAAATGAATCAAGTCTGAAGTTTAACAGTTATAAAGTGCAGCTGTCGGTCTGAAATAAGCGACTGCATAGATCAGTAAAATATATATATTACGAACAGCTTTCTGCCAGTATTCCTTTCTGGTATCATTTGCAGCTCTTTCTACCATCATACATTTCTTAATTCCCCATTGTTCTCCATTAAAACAACTTGTTGACTGAAGCAGATGCACAACATCGTTTCATTTTGTACAGAGAAAAAGCCACATGACCTTTAATGTGCACGTGCACAGACTTCAAGCAGAAAGACTGAGTTGATAAAGAAAGTTGATACCCACCTTTGTGATACCCTCTGACTGGGGCTTTAGTTTTTGTCAAGCTAGTTCACCCAAAGAAAGGCCGGTTATGTCAGACTTGCTTTGTACTGCAGCCCTTTGAACTGCTGGAGTGATGTTCAGCAATTTACTAAAAAGACACCTAAGCTGGTCATATCTGGACAGTTTATTGCAGGTGAATGCAAGCCTGAAGGTTACCAAAGCTGAGACCCTGTAGCAGTCTTTTTGTGAAAAAAAGTGCTGAAACTTTCTAAAGCGGCTTCCACACAGTTTGCGGTATGCGCTGTGCTCACTGCCTGTTTCAGCTCCCAGGTAGATTGGCACACAAAATAGGTTTTTAAAGCTTTCAGTTTGATGCAAATACTTAAACAGTGAAGATGTATTTGTCCCCTGCTAAGTAGCAAGTAATAGCACCTGCCTTGCTAGTACGCAGCAAGCGTTACCACTATTCAGTTCAGTTTTATTTATATAGCGGCAATTCCCAACATGTCATCTCATAACACTTCACATACTAAGGTGAAGACCTTACGCACTGTCCTTGCCATTATGAAAACTTTCCTCCCTGAGTCTCAATACAACTGCAAAGCTGTGTCATATCATTTTGGGAATTCAGACCATAGATTGATTCAGACACACACAGCACCAGGTTTTCCTCCACTTTACCTTTCATGCAGGTGAGATGCCTCGTTTCTATTGGCCCGCTGATCAAACATCATAGTACACAGGGGTCAAAGTTAAACAAAATTAAACTCTTGTTATAATAATTAAATTAAATAAAAGGACTGTATTTTACTCTGAAGGCAGAGTACACTGTTTGTGTTTCACAGTACTTGAAGGTCCAATAATTTTTTTTACTCCTAATGTGTACTGTGACGTAGTTCCTGGTGAATCAGTGCCAGTGAGAGTTCAGATTGATCAGACAAGGTGAGGAAATTGTTTTGAAAAATCTGTCATTATTACTTGGCTTCATGGTGATGCCTACATGCAACAGAAGATGCTCCAGAAAGGAGACAGTTCTGTCCAATATTTAAATTTGTTCTATCTGTTTGCTGTCATTATTATTATCTATGAAGATGATCTCCTAGTTTGAATGCACAGTTCCCTCTCCTCTGCTGAAGTGTACACTGATAGGATCCAGCTTCCTGCCCAGAGAAACGACCAGCTGTGCTTGTTGGAATGCGAGGCTGAGCCGTGCTGCTTGGAATCATGTCCCTGCAGCACCACGACAATCGTAATCGCTACTGCTATTGCTGTGTACCTGTTCCCGTGGACATGGGAGGCGCAGAAGGCGTAGCTGTAGTGTAGCAGCGTCGGGTCCACCAGCGCGTTGTTCTCTGAATAATCCATGAGATCCTTCAGGTAGCTCAGGTGGCGGTGGCAGCCTCGAATGCCGTACCGAGCGCAGTACTCGTCCAGGACAAACACCTGACCGGGACTGAACCAACCCTGATAACAAAACACACGCACACAGATGTGTCACACAACTTCAAACAACACTGGACTCAAAATGTTTACCCCTTAATCCTGTGTGATTTACTAGATTATAAAGTCTGGTTTGGTATCATTTAGACTAATTTTGACATCTTGGTTCATTTATTTAGAGTAAAAGGACAAATCCATTTTTTAAAGTGCAGCTTAACAATACAGATATGACTACATGTGTATTAAAAGGGTTATTGGTTGATGTTGTTGTTTCCTCTGTTCCTCTGAAAAATGACAGCAAACATTTTTAAAAAAAAAATGTACAGACATGTCAGTATTGGTGTAACACTGTAAACCTATTCTTCAAGAAAAACCTGGCTGCTTGGTAAACATGAGTTTGCTCTGAACTTCACTGATGGCTGAACAACCATTTCACAGCTTCCTCTTACAATGGGAGATATAAACAGACTGTAACCAATACCGGTCCCAATTTGGCTCGACAAACTCCATAAAAATCTTTGATACTCTACCACAGTGTAAAGGTCAGCATCTCAACTATTATTTCTCTGCAGGAGTTTAAAAAGAAAAACGAAAAGCAGAAAGGTGTGGAACAACTGGAACATCATGAGATGTTCATTAGTTCATTCATCCTGCACATAATCACTAAATTAGGCATGAAACTTACAACGCTAATTAGGATTCCACATGGAAGGAACATTAACAAATTAACACCTCCACTGAGCTGGCGCGCACACACACACACACACGAACACACACACACACAGACACACACACAAGCAACAGCTCCTCCTGTCTGACAGCCATGGCTCTCCGCCCAGCGACAGGCGACCCAGGAGAGAAGACGAGCAGCAGGGAAACTGTTTAACCTTTAGATCAGTTTGTTTCTGTTCTGGATTATCTGCCATTTGAAAGTCGAAAAGAAACTGTTTTTTCTTTTTTTTTTTAAATGAAATGATAGTAGATGCACCAAATGTGTATTTTAATGAAGAGATTATATAAATATACACAAGATATCCTACGGTCTAAAAAGTGATGTTGTGAAACAGTTCATGTCAGTGCAGCTCTTTGAGTGAAAACATTTCACAGAAACAGGACTGATATTACTATTTTATAACAGTCAAGCTGCTCAGTGGCTCAGGCGGTGCAGCAGGTTGTCCATTAACGGCAGGGTTGGCGGTTCAATCCCTGCTCCCTCCCCACGCCGAGTGTCCTTGGGCAAGACACTGAGCCTGAAGTTACTCCCCCCTGATGGCAGGTGAGCACCTCTGCATGCATGCATGACGTGTGAGCGTGAATGAATGAGAAACAATGTAAACTGCCTGAGTACGGCTGATGTAGAAGTGCTTTGTATGCACAGCCCACTTATAAAGTGGAGAAGGGGTCATGCTATAGAAATACATGGAGTCTGGTCTGAAATGCTGAGGCTTTTATAATGAACATTTAAGATTTCTTTTTACAATAAAGTTAATAAAAGAGTTTATCTTTACAATGTTTTTTTTTTTTTTTTTTTTTTAGCTTCCTTTGTTTTTTACCTGTTTTAAATATAAAGAATAAAAACATAAATTACTTAGTTTTGTGCTGATGTTCACAGTGTTTATAAGTGACTGACTGAGCATAACTGCTGATTTAAAAAAAAAAGTTACAATAGAGAATGCATTAAAAACACAATTTTCATGCAGTTTGTTTTTTGGTTTGTTTTTATTTTAATGTAGCTCTATTGGTGTATAAGAACACTGTTTTGCTAAACCCTGTGTTATATGCAGTGACAAGGCAGTTGAATAGTGGTGGTTAACATCTCTTCAGAACAAGCTCTAAGAAACGACTTGTGTTGCGAGATGACTTTAAAATCTCAAATGTCTTAAAGATCACTTAAGGACTTGAAATCCTACATTATTTCCAGGATGTTATTTAGAGTCTCCCTGACATGCTGCTTTCTGTCAGGGTTAACTGGACCTGGCAGATTCTTCCTCTGCAGGCCTTTTCGTGGCCCTCCACCCCTCCTCCCGCTCCTTCAGTTTGTTTGTCTTCTTCTTCAGCTTCTTTCTTCCTTTTTTCTCCGTCTGTGGGCTCGAGCTATTAATATCACACCACGGAGGGAGACAGAGGCCTGTCGACGGGCGTGAAGCGACAAGATGTTCCTCTGTGACAAACAGATGGCGCACTCCGGTCTTGGCGCTGACCGCTCAATTAGCAGCTAACGAGCCGCCTGCCTCGTTAGCTCGGTCCGCCGCGGCAGCACGAAGCCCCCCTCTGAGGAGCGACACGACCCGGGGAAAGTGAGTGCAGCGCGGCGGCTCTGAAGCAGCGAACGCCGTGGCGGACCACAGACTGGAAGCTGAGAGTAGGATGCTAAGGATTGTTCACGTTTGACCTCAGGAGTCTGACGGGTTTTTTTTTTTTGGCCCATGAAGTCATTTTTTTTGGGTCCAAGCATCCCAACAGACAGAGCTGTCACTTTACATTATATACAAAGTATTCTGTATATTATTAAGTATTCCGCGACCCGACTCCGGATAAGCGGGAGAAGATGGATGGATGGATGGATGGATAAAGTATTCTATGTTTGTGAGCATAAAGGCAGCTTTTCTTCAAATACATCAGCAGCACTGAGAGTCCACAACAAAAACCAGATCAGAGAAACGCATACGAGCTATTGAAGCATTCAGTCTGTTGTGTTTGATAAATGATTGTGGAGCACTAAGGGGCTGAAGGAGAACAACCAGACTGTAGGATTTTACTAAATAAAAGGCTCAGCAGGAAGAAATCAGGATTGTTTTCATACATGGATTCAATGATCTTATTGATTTCTCCCCCTGCGTACTGAGGGTGAGGTAAAGTGAAAGCAGAAAAATCAGTGAGTCGGGAAGCCTGACCAGCCACTACAGACACCACTGAAGAGTTTAAACAGAGGCATAGAATAATATGGAACCTGAGTGGTTTGATACATTTTTATAGAAGGGAGGTTTCCAGAGTGAATTTTAAAATGAATGTCTTTGTGTGTGTGGCAATTAATTGGACAGAACAAGACATTTGAATTCATCACCTTGAGTTCTAAAAAAATAAAAAACAAAAAACAAACAACCTCTATTTAATTAAGAAGTTAATTTGATTAATGCTGACAACAATAATCAGCTGCAGCCTTTAATTAAAGCAACATTTTTAGGCAAAATGTACCCTCACAGGAAACTGTGTTAACACAAAGTGACAAAAAAAATAACAAATGCAAATAAAGAAAACAACAAGGCAGGTCTCCAGATCACCTAGTGAAGTGGAGTTAGACATTATAACCAGAAAATCCTAAAGTTGATCCTTGATTCCCAACAACTGACTAGATCCTGACCAGGGATCTGCGGTGGGACACTGAGGGCCTTTCCATCCATCCTACTGTCTGCTAAGACTGGAACCCAAAGGTCTCCTTGAAGTCAGTTTTCTATGGGTGCCTGTTGGTTAATATACTGCATTTCTTTTTATGAACATGCTAGAATTAGAATTAGAATAAAACTTTATTGATCCCTTCGGTACAAGACCTGAGGGAAATTGCTAAATGTTGCTGTAATGTTTTAACAATGCAGTTTGAGTTCAGAAATGATTACTTTGGGCTTTATTATTTTACAGTTTACAGTTTAATTTAGAAACAGTGTAATTATGACAAAGTTAGTTCAGAGAGTTCTACGAGGTGTGTCGTTTGGGTTTGAAATATATCTTTTATGACACCAGTCCTGAAACTTTTCTGACACATCTTGGTAAAGACACATTTTGGTAAATCTTTGATGGTGCTCTTTGTTTTTTTTTTTGCTCGTCCTTGGAGGTCAGTCGCTCATCTCTCTGTGTGAACACTGCAGAGCAATCTGGAGCCTCTCTCTTCTTCTGCAGATTCCTTTAATTAGCATAGATGTAACTGAATCACTGGGAAGCTTCAGATTTAAAGGCACCGTGTGCATGCATAGACCTGGGTAATTACTGTGTATTAGAGTCTATAATGGTGGAAACACCATGGGAAGTTAATTTGGCAGCAGGACGTTTAGACAGGTTTGAAGGGAGGCGAAGACACCTGCGTCCTCATTCTCCAAAAAGTGGAGACACGGGGTAAAGACATTTCAAAGTCTCAAGAGTAAAGGCAGACAGGAAACCAGAGTGAGTCAGAGTCTTGTGGATTAAAGGTACATATTGGTGTTCAGATGCTGTCCAGTTCAGTGCTCATTCTCCACAACCTCCTGACCCTGTTCCTTCTGCTTCACCAGCCAGAGGTTTAGGAGGGGTAGGGGGTCCTGGGACGACAACAAGCTGCTGATGGTCAAAGTCATCAGCTTTCCATAATATTCAGGATTCATTTGTTTCTGTTTAAAGAAAAAAAAACAAACAAACTCTGCACACTAGTATTAATATAATGCAGGCACCATTTAAACCTAAATGTATATATTTGTATGGATTTGCACGTTTCTTCTTCTATGATGCTTCAGGAGCTTTGTGCATTTTGAAGTATGACATTAAAAAACAGCACAATTAGAAAAATCTTTTCCAGTTTTATAGAAAACAGTTTTTGTGATTTTTGACTTCATGGGAGATGAAAAAAAAAAAAAAACTTTTCTGAATAAGCTCTGATGTAGAAAACGTTTGACTCACATAGCTGATAAACTGTTTCCACTTCTGCCATTCACATCCACGGAGTGTCGTTTATTTTGGCCAGGGTGACTTTGTTTGAGTACTTTTAAAAAATACTAATTCTGCTCATTTCATCTCATTGGTTCCCCAGTAAAATCTGAAGCATCTATAGAGTTACATAATGGAAATATGTTTTGGATGGTTAGTAAGTAAAAGAGCCATGTGTTTATGAAAAATAATACAATGACAAAGTAAACTGGTGTCAAGACCACTGTTGAGAAGACCATTGCGCTAACACAGCAGCTCCAAAGAAGAAAAAAAAGAAAAACACTTCAGGAAAAAAGCTCAACATGGTTCAGTTTTTGTGCAATACAGCATTCTATTCAAATATCTGTAAGCCTATACTTTAAGAAGATTACTTACATGTGACACAACATTTGTATTTCTACTGTTTACCTTATAGAGGACAACAATATGTCACTGTGACAACAACACAGAATTCTCATGGTATTATGAATTACTTTGCAGTGTTTTGGGGTTTAAAAAACACTACAGTTTGACAGCAACACTGATTTATTTGAGTTTCACTTGATGACCAGTTAGGAAGGTCACCACATGTGACAGGATGCTGAATTCTTTGGTTGACTCTTACTTTAAAAAGACAATTAACTGTTTGTGTTTTTTTTTGTTTTTTTTGGTCATTGCGATAATAATAAAGTTTTGATTTAGGCTCATTTAGGAGCTCCCTATCATGAGTGAAACTACTTACATCACAAGTTTATCTTACAAACATTAATGATTCAACTTAATACTCAACCGGCAGCTTCGTTGGGGTATTTAACCCTTTGATCGCCAGTGGGAACTACACTGATCCGGTTAGCAGGACTCTGGGCCCCTGCGACAAACCAAACTTCTGCTTAATTACTGTTGTTGTTGTTGGGTTCAACTCTTTGTGAATAAAATATGACCCAGTCCATGACATGAATCCAAGCCACTTCTCAACAGATGTCCCCCACGCCAAGGCACTGGCCTTTTCTCAGAGTGTTTGGTGAAAAGGGGCTCAGGTTGGAACACAAAGCCCTCGAGTTTTCACAAAAGGCTGAGGAGAGAAGAGCTGGAGGGGTGGTGTGAATGGATTGGTCTAATTGCAGAGCTGGAAGGAGTCCTGGTGAGGCAGGTAGAGAAATGAAAGAAGCACAGATGTCACTCTGGTGGACATCTCCTCGTTTTGCTGCTTTTAAAGGATTAGAGAACGACGCAGCACATGTCAGGATGAGCTGACTCCTCGAGATCTGTCTTAGTTTGTGTTTAAGAGAGAGTTTTAGTGTCTCATGATGGCCTATAATAGAGGATGGTTTTAATCTAGACAGAAATTAACTATGAGAACTCAAAGTTCAGCCTACACCATGTAGTACCTACCTCAAACATCCCTGAACAAATATGCATTGGGCAGGGCACATTACCCTGCTAAAAGATGCCACTGCATTTAGTGAATACTGCTGCCATGGAGGGGTGTACATGGTCTATAACAATCGGTAAGTGCTACATGTCAAAGTAACATCCACATGTATGCAGGACCCAAAGTTTTCTAGCAGAACATTGCCCAGAGCATCATACAGCTTCTCCAAGCTTGTCTTCTTCCCATAGTGTATCCAGCTACCATTTCTTCCACAGGTAAACGACACGTGCACCAGGCTGTCTACATGATGGTAAAAAAAACAGGTGATTCATCAGAACAGGCTGCCCATTCCAGACACTTTCAGCAGGGGAAAAAGGTCAGCACTGACTCTCTGACCAGTCTGCAGCCACACAGCAGCATAGCTGTGGAATCGGACTACGTGGGCCAACCTTCACTCCCCACATTCATCAGTGAGCCTTCGGTGCCCATGTGCCTGTCACTGGTTCATTGGTTATCCTTGCTTGGACCGCTTTTGGTAGGCAACCCAGAACACTCCTAACACTTGCTGCTTTGTAAGTGCTCTGACTCAATCATCTGGTCATCACAGTTTGGGCCTTTTAAAACTAACTCACATCCTCATTCTTGCTGTTTTTTCTGCTTCCATCCCATCAACTTTAACCCTCGTATTACCTTCAAATTTACTGACATCTTCTATCCTTGGGTTCAATTTGACCTCAACAATTTAAACCTCTAGAAAATATTATTATTAAAATTGTTACCCAAGTTTATGTGTAAATAGCCCTTTAAATAAAACTGAAAAAATTATGTCAATGACTTATTTAGAGATGTTAAACGCTGACTTTGGTCAAACTGACCCCAAAGATAATATGACGGTTAAGAACATATACATATCCCACCTCTTTGACAGGTGCCATTTTAATGAAATAATCATTTTTTGCTCATTTTATCTGTCAGTGGTTTTAATGCTTTGGTTGATCTGTGTATGTCCACAGTACAAGTAGAAAGCTCACAATGAATTATTGTTATAGACCTCTATGACTTAGACAGCTGCCCATGGGAGTTATGCTTTACTAAAAAACAGACGAGAAAACTGAGTTCACAGAATTTTGAAAACACCATCAGTGTGGAGTCAATGCACATCAATACTGATAAAGTTAAAACGAACTGATTACGTGTTAAAACACAGACACAAACAAAGGTCAGTTCAAAGCAAGTTTCAACTCCCCAAGAGTAAGTTCAAGACAAATCTATACAATTGCAGGTTACTAGTCTAAACTGTTATGTAATACTGCTCAGCCAGTTAAAGTACAGTCTTCAGCCTGACAGTCTTGACTGATCTTGAAACACTGTTTCAAAGCAGTACTATGTTCTCACACAGTGCTGAGTAGAAAGTGGTGAGAAACCTTTAAAGGCACAGCTCTAAAAATGTGAGTGCTGAAGACCTGCTTGTCACTGTCTGAGTCCGAGCCTCCAGCTCCAGTGAATCACAGAAATGCAAATGATTGCATTGATCTTAGCCCAAAAAAAAAAAAAAAACAAGTCCTGAGCAACTTTACTTAGATGTAAATCCAATGTGTGGGATCACAACGCCACTGGACCAAACAAGCATCGACACAAGTGAATACAAACAGCTTGTGTGATGGCTTACACTAGCTGATTAATAAAATTTTGTTAAGATTGTAGTGAGGGTTAGAGAAGATAAAGGTTTCTAGGTGAACTCTTACTGCTACACAAACTTCAACCATGTCCAAGCACATACACGCTGTTCTGCTTTTGTTTTTTTAGGTCTTTTACTATCTCCACTTTCCTTGAATGGACTAAAATCAATTTGTTCACTTGAACAGTAGAAAATAAAAGCATTAAAGTAAATGTGCATCATATCTAGCCAGTTTAGGGGTTTGTGGTTTTTGCTTAGTTGCACACAACACAAAACCCCTCATTTTACACCCCCGCCCACACACTTATTTAGGCTGCTCCCCCTCCTTTCTCCTTCTCCTCCATTCAGTCGGCCCAGCAGTTGTCCATGAGGGTCATGTTCCTATTTGGAAAGTATTGATTAGAGCATTTAACCCCTCAATCAGTGTTAGAGAGCCCCCAGGCTTAAGACTGAAAGAGAGAGAGGGAGGGAGAGAGACAGGGAGAGAGAGAGAGAGAGAGAGAGAGAGAGAGAGAGAGAGAGAGAGCTTCTCTGTCTCCACCCCTTCAAACTGTTTTACTTTCTTTAAGAGTGTTTTTCTTATTCTCTATCTCCTCCTCTGAGCGTCAACAATTAGTTTTTCTAATTTGTCTATGTCAGCAGATGCTTTCATATAACCATGAAAGATTTCAAGACCCAAAGTTAACACATTAAAATGTCTCATTTTGTCTAACCAACAGTCCAAAACATTCAGTTGTCTCTCAAAGGAAAGGAAGAACCCAGCAAAGTTCCACATCTGAAAAGCTAGAATCATTACAACATTTGCCATTTTGGCTTTAAAGTGACCCTTTACATATTCAAGGCTTCTGTATGGGGACAAGTCTTATTCATCCTCATGCTTTCTGCCACCCTTTATTGAATGTCGCATTGCATGGTGCATTTATTAAAGAGGTTGTCGAATACCATGCGCTATGCCTAAACTGGATGTAGCTTTGTTGTGCTTCATTTCTGTTTCATCAAATTCCGCAGGTTCAGTACATACTAAATAACATCTTCTTCTGTTTTAGCTTTTCATCAGGTGAGATAAATACATCAGTTTTTGCTGGAATTTTTTCCAAACCTTAGTGATGGGGACACACAGACTTGTTGTATTTCAAAACTCTCCCAGGTGTCTCTGATCTATAAAGCCCAAGGTTGTGCTTTTTTGCCTCACGGTTGTTGAGCTGTTGTTGACTCAGTCTGGTGATGTTCTTTTCGGTGCAAATCCCCAAAAACAGCCAATGGTTGCAGAATAATCTTTTGTGAATTGACTAATAGATTAAGGTAATGAACTACAGCCACATACTGAGTTAATCTGACTGCATGAAACAAGACAGAAATCTGAAACAAAACAGTAAACTTCACCTCAGCATAAACTGTTTCACCACCTTTCATCTACAGAATATCATCTATAGAAACACTGGCTCAATTTCATCTTTTGTCAATCTTGTCTGACTCGAATTGTTACTTTTAAATGAGCCAAAACTCACTGGAAAGAGCAGGATTCTATTCAAAGTTTCATGATTTGTCTGATGAGTTTGTTGCTTTCATAAATTTTCTAATTGTGATGAAATAAACAAATATTAATTGTGCTTTGTGCAGTAAAGCGTTGCACAGTTGCACACAACATACAAGTATTTTCCCCACAAATCTTCAGGTCTACAGAACGTCAGCAAATAACACAAAAATCTATACAAAGCTAGCCTTTTGAGTAAAAAAAGAAAAAAAAAAAGATGTAAACAGGTAATATTTTTTCAAAGTCGTTAATTTACTGTTTATCTAAACTAATCCTTTCAGCTTCCACATAATAATCTGTTTAAAATCTACTGATACATTTTGCCCTCCAGACGCTCTTTCCTGCTGCACCAGAATGTGACGCAGCTTTTAGTTCTCTTTGATAATAATATAGAGGAACTAAGAAGTTTGTGTGAGCAGTGACAAAAGAACAGAGCATCACCGCCAACATCAGTCCCACCCACCTGTCTGACTGACAGCCGGCCTGACACCTGTGACGCGCTGCGGAGAATTGGTATTGGCATTTCTTGATGACAAAGTTAGGAGGGTGTGTTTGCATTAACGTACCAGGCAGGAGAAGGAGTCGTTCATGCGGTGCTGCAGAGTGTTTTTCTGCAAAATGGTGAACAGGGCCGCGTGATCAAAGCGACTTGGAGCTACAGAGATTAACTCCTCCACTCCCTGCCGCTGAGTTGGATCCAGACCTTAGCAGGAGAGGGAGAAAAAAGATTTGCACTTAGTTACACAACCACATCAATACAAATAATATTAGGATTAGATGACTAGATGTATACATTGAAAGCAAATATGATTCAAATCATTCATTTTAAACAGTACAGCTACAACTTAGTTGAGAAAACGAAGCCCCTGACGTTTACTTTCTGCCTCAATACATTAAGGACACATATTAATACCAATCATTATCATTAGATCTAAATGAGGAAAAAACATGAGCTGCAAAAATCATCCACACACAAAAAAAAACCCTCTTCAGGATGCATGCCTGTGAGCAGCAATATGGCAACCACGATGAAAGAAAGAAAAAATTAAGTTTGAATTAAGTCTGTTGAATTAGTTTTGTAGTTTCAAGCTGTGTCTAAATAATGCACAACATGAACTGTGTGAACAATACACTGCTGCTGCATTAGCAGGAGAGTCCTCATATGTGAGGATGTGCTACCTGGAACTAAAGTAGAGCTGAATTAGTCTTCATAGCAAGGTCACTATAGCAGGAAGGAGGGGTGGAAGTGTCATGAAGTACAATAAATAAACGACTGCACATCGCTTTTTTTTTTTTTTTTTGCATGGTCCTGTCAGTGCAACCACAGCTAAAGAGGTGATATATAAATGTGTTCGAATTCACAATCATTCACGCCTCTGCAGTGAACTGAAGTGTAAACACATACAGACTACATTGGCAGTGTCAGTTCTCAGTGCTGTGGTTAATGGTTCCCACCTCGGTTGGCTACAGATCCTCTGTGAAGCTGTCAGTACTCCCAGCTGACACAAAACACTCGCCAACATGGACGACATGTGAGGAAAACACTGGAAGTCGCTCAGAGTGGAAAAACCAGCCCAGAAGACAACAGCACATCACTGACGAAATGCAGCAAGAGATCAAGCTTCAAATCCACATGAACAGAGATTTGGATGTGGCTCTTTCTTACATTGTGAAAACGTAAAGCAGAAAATGTTTGGCAGTATTATATTAAAGGTTACGTAATAGTCAACCAGAGATCTGTTCGTCTCCTGAAAGGCCACATGTTGAAAGACTACATCAGTGTTAAAAATGTTGTCATCATTAGGTCACGAGATGACAAATGTTAAAAGAAATGGTTTAGAAATCGTATGGCTGTATTTTAAAAAACGACAGCAGAGAACTGACAGGAAAGGAAGGAGAGATGTGGGGAATGACGATCGGCAGCTCATAGTTGGCCAAAACAGAAATGTTAAATCCCTCTCTTTATTTGGAAACCCAGTGGTCCCTACCACAAACAGAATATAAAAGATGGACGACCATGACATCACCCACTGGTTTGTGGACTTCTGTTTTCAACCATCAGGTAGCTTTTAGCATGTTAGCCTAGAAACCGGACATGTGAGTCATGGATATGACTGAAGAACTTGCGGATATTATAGATGGTCAAAAAAAAAAAAAAAAAAAAAAAAACACACCAAAACATACCATCCATGATCACACAAGTTACCAAAAAAAAAGAAAAAAAAAAAAAATTGAAAAGGGTGGAAACGACCGTAAACGAACAAAAAAAAAGTACAAAAAGGTTAAAGGAGAAAAAAGATGAAACAAAACACCACAAACCACCAGACTCCACTACACTTCGACACAGTTGGAAAACCAAAGGAAACAAAACCAGTCGCCTCCCAGAAACAATCAAAAACAAAGGCACTTGTGGCAGATTTTATTTTAAGTCCCAAAGGGTCTGTTCATCATGTACTGTCTATAGTTCCTCCTGAATATGTAAATATTTAGCTCATAAATAGAGTTGATAATTTTTGGCCAAGCAGTTAAAAAAAAAAAAAAAAAAGTGATTCAAACAGGAGAAAATTGTGCTTAATAAAGGGACTATTTTTAGCAGTGAACTCATACATGTTCAGTATAGTCTGATGTATTTACAGAGTCACACAGTGGCTTTATAGTCTGTACAGCAAACACCCACTGTCTGTAGACCCTCAATACAGATAAGGAAAAAGTCAAAAAGAAAATATCGCTGAACTGCAAAAAAAAAAAAAAAAAAGAAGAAATTTCAGAAGTGCAACGAAACAGAATTCACTCCTTCAGGATGCTATAGATACAAAGAAAAATATGTGTACAGAAAAGCCACATAGCAAATTGTCAATATAATCAACTGAGACAACAAAATCATTGATGGTAAACATAAGATCTAAAAAAAAGTCATGGAACTTCCATATTTGATGCTCTAATAGGCATTCATGGCAGCAGGTCAGTGTTTGTGGGACTGTGTCAAATCAAACTGTAAAAATGGAGCATTAACAAATGTCAGGGCCTGAACACTTGTACAATACCAATTAGAGGAATAGATTCATTGTTGGTTTGGGTCCGCACACGATGATTTGTTAAGTATAAGAGAAAAAAACATCAGCTGACTTTCACCTTAAGCAAAATTGCAATGAATAGTAATTAAGTATTTTTGCACAGCAGCACTGATACTTTGAACTTCTCGTTCAGCTCGGACATGCAGCGCCTGAAGTAACAGACAACAAACAAGGCTTCGGGGTCAGCGACGCAAGAATCAACAGAACACAGGAAAAATAAAAGAAGCCGAAGAGGCACAGGGTGTCCCGGCCTGAGCAAACCTGGGTTCATTTCCAGTCCTTTCAGGCCTTCCTGTTAATGGCTCCACCAAATGAAAAGCCTAACACTCTCCACTCTGCCTTCATTGTGGGAGTACATTTCGGGATGGGAAGTTTCTGAGCGTGACACATGGCCCCACAAAAGACCACGGCTTGCCGAAGAATGTCAGCGCTGTTTCCACGCCTGCGACGCCCGCGGCCTCACGCCCGAGACAAGCATTAGTGATCGCTTTTTATTAACGCTGCCATTTTGTTTTTGTGTGGATGCAGAGAAGCCCGCGAGGACTCTCATACATTTGTGTTTTCCCTCCTCCTCCCTCCTTCCTTTGTCGCTTTTGTCCGAAAGAGAAAAAAAAGACAGCAAAAGTGAAATCTCCACAATCAACTCCCAATCGACGCTCCTCTGCTTTTCTTCCCATCTTCTTTTCTTCTGACTCTCCCACTTTTCTGTCTCTGGCTGCCCTTTGGCTCCCGTGGCCTGCTTTCCCTCTGTCTAATTCCGATGTAGGTCATTTTACATTCGTTACCTCCAAAACACGGGATTGTCCTTAATGTAATTTAGTGAAAAGACAGGGAGCGAAGGAGGCGACTCTAAAGAAAACGAGACAAAGAGATATAGATTAGTGCTGATAATAAGAGGAGGGGGGGGAGGGGAAGTATTGATTGGGGGACAAACAGCGGAGGAGTGATGTTGATCCGTGTCAAGTCCAACTTTCAGCTATTATCTGCAGGGTGTGTGAGTGGGGGGAGGTGTGTGTGTGCGAATGAGTGTGTGTGGCAGAAAATATGGATGGATGTCGCTGCTCCTGGCACAGATGGTGCTTTTTGGTCCAGGCTGTCTGCAGGTTTGTTCTGTTCTCTGTGTTTTTTGGAACAGTTTCTCATCAGTGTGAAGCCTGACATGCAAACTACCACGGTTCTAATAAAGAAGTTACAGTTAGCCCCAAATTATTTATACCTATGCCAGAAATTGATTCAGTAAATTATTTGACCAATAGGTTGCTTAGGGCTGTAAATATAGCATATAACACACTTAACCAAGTGACAAAGAGCAATAAGATATTATTTTACAGATCACAGGTAGAAGTTTTAACTATTTTTATTTATGTATTTGAATTAATTTCACCCATACCCTCTGTCAGTAGTCACTGACACTGTCTTTATTTGCCACCACAGCCCTAATATCATTGCAAAAACCTTTCAACACTCCTCTTTGTGACGATCTTGTGATCTTGAGGTTGGAAGGCTTTCTTGCTATAACGCTGGTCTTCTGTTCCCTCCACAGGTTCTCGATGGGACTCAGGTCTGAACTCTACCTGGGTCGCTCCACCTGCCAACATATTTTCTGTGAACCATTCCTTAACAACTTTGGCTGTTGGTCAAGTTTTTTCTGCAGACAGTCTGATGTTTTCCTCTACAATCTTAATGTTGTCCTATTTTCATTTGATGCCATTTACTTTGATGAATTCGCATCAGCTGAAGAACATCCCCAAGCACTACATTCCCACCACCATGCCTAATCGACAGGGTGGTGTTCTTGTCGTTGAATGCATCTCCATTCTTTTGCAAAAAGAAAATTCCATTTTCATCTTATTAACTCTGTTTTTAGCTTATCAGACTGCAAAATTGATGATGAAAAACTTTCTTCTTTATCCAGGTGAGTCTTTAGTGTCTTCCTTGTTCAGAGATGCTGGAACCAGAACTGCTGAGACTCATTAGGGTGGTTCTAATCCTTTCTTTTTGGCCTCTACAATTGTTGTCAGTGCAGGGGTCACTTTGAGAGTTAGAATTATCGCGCTGAAAGTGTCAACTTGGTGATTTTTCACACTGGGAAAACTCATTTTACCTTGTGTGCAGACATGACTCTATAGCCTTTCTCCATCTCGTGAGCATCCACAATGTGCAGCTCTCTCTCAGTGATGGACCCTAACAGCAGATCACTAAGCAGCTATCCAGTAACTGACCCACTGCATCAGCTGTTCTATATTGACTGTCCTTCAGAATGCCACAGAAATGACATTTTCTCAAAAGTTTGGAACAATTTCAGGAAATCTAAAAAAATCAGACATGCCATTTTATTAAACATGTAAAAAATACACTGCTGTAGTTTATCATTAACATGTCCAACACATGTCATAACAACTTCGATAACTTCCTTATGTTATTTCCAGCAAGAAAAACCTATTGGTCAAATAGAAATTCACTATAAATAAAGACATGGCAAGGTTGTGAATGATTTAGGGCCTAACTATAGGCAAAAATGTGCAACCACTCTAAATGTTAGAAGTAGTTTCTCTAAAGCAACAATAAGGTTAACATTGGATTACATGCTGCATTTTTTCCTGGCAATCCCTGCAGTTACATATTACAAATAAAACTTTTTAAGGCTTTTTTTTTTTTTAAGTCTTCACAGTAATGAAAGTAATGCAGTGCCCCTTTACCAGGACCAGTCTTTATCTGTCGTTTAAACACAACCATTTATTTAAAGGTTCACCAAACAGGGCACGTTTATTCAAGAGTCTGCCTAGTACTAATATGACAGCGTCAAACCAATGTTATACTGGTTTAACGCTGCTTGTTCCATCACATTTGGTAGAGCTGAAGATTTTTTTTTTTTTTTACAACAGGTTCAATAACATCATGGTGCACTGAGCTTTTGTTATAAGTCTGTTATTTATCTTTTGATTTATTTTGGAGAAGTAAAAATGCTGGTTTTTAGCTGGAGTTTATCATACCTCACCCTGACCTGAAGAAGGTGACCTATTGTATCTGAAAAATCTGAGTGTCTCTTAGCCATAGAGCCTGAAGGTTGTTCATTTTGGCTTTGACTTGCAGTTTTGGAGTTATTGTCTGAAGGTAGGCACATTTTTTTTAAAGTGGAAAGTTATAAAAAAGAATCCCTTTGGCTTAAAGGATTCATTTTAAAACGAGAGAAATTGGATATTTGTAGCACCTTTGTCAAATGAATTTAAAGACTTCATAGTCATTTTTAAGGGCTGTTGAGGTCATGCAATAGGTGCCCCAGTCAGGGTTTGATTGTCAAACTGCTGTTCCCAAATCAACATTTTTGCTCAAACGTTTAAATAATCCTAAATCAGAATATACACAATGTATGATTTTATCAGCTGACAGAACTGAGTTAGTTGTAAATTCTTGTTTCATCATGTGTTTAATGTGTTGTCACAGATTCTCACATAGCTCTCTGTCTGGCTGAAACGTCACTATTGCTTATGTAGGACCTCCGCTGTTCTGAACAGTCTGGATCAGCTTAGAATCAAATCAGCGTTGTAATTCGCCAAACAATCATGATGTGTGTGTCAGTGTCATTGTGAGTGTTGGTAAGTATTACTGGAAAAAAAAAAAGTGAGCTTTTAGACCCCCACAGCTGCTTCTTCATCTCTGCTGCAGGCTGATGGTCCCACGCTCAAATAAGACAAACTCAACTGTCAGAACTCGAGCTGCATTACAAATAAACAAAAGACCTGTCATCATGCTGGAACCGGCCTTCTTGACTGAGATCCGTGTCGTACCGAAAAGTAATTTTCAACACGTGGGCATTGTCTATATCTTGGTATCATACTCACAACATCTATGAGGATGTTTGAGTGTTGAGGATTGTGTGTGTGGTTGTGTGTGATGAGGTGGGAGGGAGGGGGGGTAGTTTTCTGCACTCGATCTCTCCATATCCATCTGGTCTGGGCTCCGCTGATATTGTCACGGCAACAGTCACATCTATGTGACATCCTGCTCTGAGAGGTGGCGGCGGCCGCTGATGGCAGGTTATTGACGCACACGAAGAGGAGGAGGACGGAGAGCGTTTCAGTTTCAGGTGCACAAGGCTGAGAGATGTGACATGATCTGCCTGTCGGAGCGGAGCAGTGCTGATGATGTCAGTGCAAGCCCAGATGAAGATGCAGACGGACAAGTCCATCAGTCTCCGTCTGGCTGAGCGAAGCTTCTCGCCATACAGAGCTCAGACAGACAAATTTAACTCAGAGAAAAGTTTAAAAGGAGCACACGAACGCATCCTCAGCTGTATTTGAGGGAGCCGCTGAAGGCCTGAGAGGTTAAAACGAATGGACAGCTTGGACGTCTCTCCTCAGGATCATCCTCGCTGTCAAACTGACCACCTGCTTTTCCAAATACACAAATGACAGGTATAAACATCTCTGAAAACACCTTCAGGAGTCAGTCTGGACCACCAACAGCCCCGTCTGTTCATACTCAGGACGGAAGTCATTGCCTATGTGATAAAAGTGGACTTCACGTCAAAGGTCGCAGCCAAACATGCCCACAGCCTCTGATGATTTCCACTTGTTTGAATGCTAGTTCATTTCATTATTCATCCATTTTAAATGATGCCTGCTAGAGTTTCTTTAGCACATTTGCACTTTACTGTCCTTTTCTATAGAGTTTTCCCTTTGAAATCGAGAACGTCATGAAGGCCAGCTGCTTAAATCTGCTCACAAAGAAACAAAACTTTCCCTACATCAAGCAAACCTAAGTACACCAAGTTGAAGGTTTGGTTTTGCTGTATGGAATCAAATGTGGTTTTTTTTCTTCTTAGTAATTTGCAGCTTCACACCTTATTTCTCCAACTGCGCTTCCCAACTTTTGAACTAGTGTCATCTAAACTTTTCACCAAATACAGAATGTACAGAGCACCAAATAACTATATTTTTATGTGTTTTTATTAGAAAAAGAAATAACCAAAGACAAATCAGTATATCTGTCTGAGAAAATTCTTTTGACCACTAATGTTCCCAAAGTCTCACTGGTGTTCCTGATGGCCTTGAGGTGCGAAGCAAAACCTGAAGCTTTAGAGCACCAGTACAGACATGCATCTACCATGTACTTTGCTCTAATTGAATTTCACAAGCATGGATTTCACTTTTCAAGTGCAGCTGACGTACCTGTAGGCGTGGAAAATCTGTGGGTTTGTATGGTAAGTATAAGAAGATGGCAATCGTTTACATTAAATACACATCCACACAAATTAAAGAGAAACTTAACAGCAGGGTGAAAAGCAGTGTTGTATTTTTTTTCTGAGGAGAAGATTGACACAGTATCTCAGGGTACGCTCATGTTCAGTTCTTCCAGAATGTTTAACTGCTGCTACACCGATTATAAGCGTGACCTAAAATGGCCACTGTACATAGAATAAGTGTATCTCAATCAAGCCTCTAGGAACAGCAATGGGCTGTGCAGAAATGTTGGCATAGTGGCCAAACGTACACAACAAGTAACAACATTTTGTGACACACAGAGATGAGTTATTAGGGTTTAAATGAATGACAAAGATTTCTGTAATGCATGCTTGTCCATGGGCTCAACCGAAAGGGATGTCAATGTGCACGGTCTATGGCAGGGGTCTCGAACTCCGATCCTCGAGGGCCGCAATCATGGAAGTTTTAGATGTTTCCTTCTTCCAACACACCTGATTCAAATGATCAGCTCAGCATCAAGCTCTGCAGAAGCCTGATAACGATCCTGATCATTCGAATCAGGTGTGTTGGAAGAAGGAAACATCTAAAACTTGCAGGATTGCGGCCCTTGAGGACCGGAGTTCGAGACCCCTGGTCTATGGGCTCAAAATTGCAGAAGCATGAAGAACATTGAGATACCTCATGGAGAATGCCCAAAAAACTCATGCAAACGAATGAGGCACCATCTTGTTACCCAGTATCCAGTTCCTCCTAATATATCCATGGTCCCACTACCCACACTGTAAGGACCAGTGTGTATGATTTACGGGAATCAGAAAATAGTAATCACATTGTGTTTTTATTAGTTTATCAGCATCTGTCACAGTGACTCCATCGTATCTACAGAGGAAGTGGCTTCTCTTCCACCAATGGAACCCACCATGTTGCACTAACATGTTTCTACAGTAGCCCGAAGAGGACAAACTAAAACACTGGTTCCACAGAAGGCCTTTTGCATTTATTTGAAGCACAGTCATCATAAGCTGCCATAATTAAATGGGGTCCAGACATGAAAAAGAATATTCACGCTGAATAAAACATTTCAAAAAGTTCAGCTTCTTTATATCAGTTATTAAGTATGGTTCTACAACCAGCCTATCTGAGCACAGCTGTAAACAGCCGTACTGCTGGCCACAACAGACAATGGTAAACTGCAGGACACGCTTAGGTATGAACATAAAGTCGTGTTAGGAAGTGTGGGTTAAAGGTGGAGTCACTGATTCTATAGAAATATATTATTTAGCTAGCTACCACTTTTAGATAGTTGGCATGTGCTCCTACTGCCCGCTCCATCTCCCTTTCCCTGAGTCCTGGAAATGCACGCCTCAAAGTAGAAACCCAGTGTAGCAAAGTCAGGGGTCATATGTGTGATGACAAAAGTTCGAAAACCTGTGATTACTGCAACAAAACTGAGAACAACTGTGATTTCAAATCAGTATAACTTCTGTAAACAGCAGAACGTTCTCAGTTTACAACCTATGGACTATGTCTAACCGCATGTCTGCACCATGGCTCCACAGGGAACACAAATCGCTTGAGGAAAGAAAAATCGGATTGTGGACCTTGAAAAAGATGGAACAGGACACAAGAACATTCTGATCAACCAAATATCACTGGACAATTACAGCAGTAAGCAGAAGGTATAGAACAAGTCATAGTACCACTGATCAGCGCTGACCATCCTCCTGAACTGAAACCGCCGACAGTGCACTCCGTTCACAATTTACAATAATTAATGCAAATCTTTCACAGCTCAAACAGGACAGTGCATAATGCAAACCTCTATGGATGTTATGCAAAAAACAGACAAAAAAGCAACAACAACAACAACAAAACCTGATATAAAAAGAAGCCTGATGAGCATATTCTTTGGTTCGATGAACCGACATAAACGCGTAGGGCTCAGATGGGGTATGGCGTATTTAGTGTATATGTGGCCAGGATTGCCAAAATGAATGCATAGTCCTGACAGTGAAGCACAAAGGGGGGAAGGGTGATGATATGGGGCTGTGGGAGTGCTGTTGAAATACCAAAATATTGGCTGACAAGATGACTCCCAGTCTGCAGAAGCTTGGCAGAAGTGAAATATTCTAACAAGATAATGATCCAAAGCACACTGCCAAAATCACACAAGAGTTCCTACAAAAAACAAACAAAAAAAAGGTGAACTATGACCTGGCTAAGTTTATTGCCTGAGTTGGATCCAAGGTATTTAAAGACAGCAACACAACCTTTCCATCAATGCTGAAAAAGAAAAGTCTGAAGAATGGCAGAACATCTCTTAAGCAGCTTAAGCCAGTTGCATCAGGTTCCTTCTTTGGGGCCTGTATTTTACACAAAGCAAATCTTAACTTTTAGTTTAGAATTTTACACGAGAGCAAATAGTGTTCTACTTAGAAGTAGTACAAATGCTGTGATGCTGTTGTGAATCTTTTGATACTTATGTGATATTGCATGGGAGTGCATTCACTTCTGTGGCATACGAAGAACAAAATAGCTCTCTTCTGTAAATACAACTGTACTTCAGTGTGAGAACATTGTTGGATATCAGCTGGTAAACAAAAGCACTAGCTGATCCCTGAAAAGAGAAAGTGAGGATTTACAGAGAAGGATCCATTCAGCAGAGTGACAACAATAACCATCAGCAGCCCGGTATGTGTGAGCCCCTGACATGACTTCCACGTGTAAACAGTTTCATTATTAGCCTTCACACGCAGGTCGATACAATCTGATACTGCTGCCTGCTCAGCTCCAAAGACATGGAGCTGAAAACAGTCCTGAGCTGGAGACAAACAAAAGGAAGATGTTGTGGCTCGGCTCTCATTGTCTCACCTGTTTGCTCAGAACTGTTAACCTTCAAACAAAGAATAAAAATGTCCCGTCTGTGCAAGAAAACACAGCTATTTCCACAAAGTCAAGGCAGGAGAAGTATGATTTTATTAATGGTAATAACTTGTCTATGTGTGCCCGTGTGTGTTTGTGTAAGTGGTCATCAATGTGTACACATACAGTTATTAGTGTTATTTAGCCTCTGCGTTTCATTTTCATAAAAACACGCCAGGGCCAGCGGAGACAAAAATGCAGGTTCCCAGCCACGATCGTTATTAAAGCGAGAATGACTTCCTGTCAAGCCTATTACCGACACACACACACACGCGCACACACACACACACACACACACACGCACACAGAGCAGCACTTAGCACCCAGTTAAGAGCTATTTCAGGGACACCTTCTATTTCCTATTGCAAACAGTGTGTCAGCACCTCTCGCCATTGATGCTTCAATCTGTTCCATTAAACGCTAACGAGCGGCTGTGAGAACGGACCGTTGTCACACTAAATTACACAAATACAGCCATAATCAGCTCTTAGTATGAGACTCTTCATTTCACAATGCTCTGCCTGGGAGGAGGCTAGAATGTGGACAACGTCTTATACATGCACATAATGAATGAAATGATTTGTAGATCAAAGGGAGGAAGTGTACAAAAAAGAAATAATAGGACGTGTATGTGTGCAATCAAAGCAAAAATACATTCCGCAGAACAAGTGCGGAGGGAAGAAAGGGAAATGGAAAAGAATGAAGGAAATACAAAAACACAAGAAAAAAAGGAGCTTTGAAACACACAGTGTATGGTCAGAGGGGAAAACTTAAAGGCACAATGTTACGTTGTTTGGCTTTGCACACCACAAATTTTATATACATAAACATTTCACCTTTCAAATGGGCAAAAGGATGAAAAGAAAGGATTGAAGACGAGGAAAAGACTGAACAAGGGAAGCAAATTACCCATCAGAGGAAGAAAAGGGAAAAGAAGAGGAGAAGGAAGAATATAAATAAAAGCGTAGAGTTGGAAAATATCAGAAAGAATCAGACAGAAGCAAGTGAGAGATGGAGGTGGTATGGGAAATAAGTCACTGACTGAAAAGGGAGGAATGAATGGGAAAAGCATGATTGGGACAAAAAAGGACAAAAGAAAAAAAAAATGGAAGAAATATGGGAATGTAAAATAAGGACTGCACTTGAAATCCCATATTTTTTCATTTTACTGAAAATATGTATGTACGGCAGCTGCCCTAACTAAGTGCATACTCTTTCATGCAGGATGTGAATATAATATGAATTGGGAGTACTACTAATACTGTGTCTTAAACTTTCTGTCACAGTCTGTAATGTGCAATGAGCTGGCATATGTGCTGCTGCCAGCACAGGCTTATTTATACTAACATAAGACACCGTGACGTATGTAATGTAACTGTGCAGAGGACAGTGGGTCAGAATGGTCTGAAAAAAACATGCTGGTTCACATGCTGCAAAATCTGACCACATGACATTCAAACATACTAAACTACATCTTTTTCTGGCACACTGTATATTATGGCAGTATGATATTAAATAAACCTCAAATGTATAAAGGATAGGGAGAATAAGAAGACAGAACTAAAAGTAGGAAGATGTACAGATGTGTCATGTGAGGAAGGAAAACAGAGGAAGAATGGATGAGAAAATGAGAAAGCAGCAAGAATAATGGATGCAGGCGTGGCATGTATTGAAGAAGGAAGAGGCTTTGCACCTTCATCCCATTTTGTCATTTCTACTTCCCATCCTTCCCTTGTGTGTGTTTTCTCTCTCTCACAGTAGTATGAGTTGTACACTGTCAAACTGTTTCGATCTGACTCCTGCTGTGTGTGTGTGTGTGTTTGTGTGTGTGTGTGTGTGTGTGCGTACTACACCAAAGAAACAGAATACTAACTTTGGTATGAGATCTTGCTATCTGCCTGGTTTTCTTTTAGAAAAACACAGCTCACACCGTGTGTATTTGAAAGAAGGGAACTAAACAGGAAATGTGGAGAGGGGAGTAAAAGCAGAGCGAAAGTGAAAAGAAAGGAAAATGATTCCAAATTGGCATCAGTCAATGTCTTCAGGTCAAAGCTTTGAGGTGTGTTTAGGCTCATTATCTGCTGCAGTATGAATCCTTCTCCACAAAGATGCAAACCAGAGGGTTGAGCATGTCCCAGCACCTCCTGAGAAGTGGTTTAGAGATCTACTTGTTCTCTAAGATGAAGCTGCTTTTCTATCTCTCAGCAAAAACAGACTGATGTCCTGATGTTCTGATGGTGTGTGCAGACTGCTCACTCAGTCTGCCTGATCCTGCTTTGGACACAACCGATCCCATTGCAACAAAGTATTTTAGAGCTCTATGCACTTAAAACCTCAGAAACTCCTTGGAAACCTTCAGTCTAGCCACGATCTGACAATGAGAAAGACATCATGTTAAGATGCTCTGTTCAAGAATTTCTTGACAGTCCTTAGCCTTCATGGCTGTCTTGACTGTATGGAGTTGTTCAGGTGGTCCGGAGGAAAAAAGTAGCGGCGCATCTTGACAATTGCATCACAGCTTCATCGCCGATTCTGTCACTGTGTTTGAAATCATCTGTCCAGAGAATGAGCTGGAATTGACCAAACATTTCGTGACTGGCTCTGACTTCCTTTTTCAAAGTGTCAATGTTGTTCAAGGATTTCAAATATTTTCAAGCAGCATTGTACGATCAAAAAGCAGCAGAAATTATCCATATGAGACACCACAATATGAGTACTAACCGCACTTCTACAAAGCACGATTATATAAACTCAATCTTCTCCTCTTATTTGGAGACATTTTAAAAGCCCGAATTTCAAAAAGCATGCTTCAGGTCAAACCTCTACACAGGAACCCAGGGTGTAGGCACAAGCTGCCAGTATTGAGTGTACTTTCATTCTGTGTAGAACTTTAATAAATGTCAAGGATTTCACTTTTTAAGCTCCTTTGATTGAAACAGCGTGAAGAGCATCCATCCTGCAAGATCCTGCAGAGCCAGTCATCTTGGCACGTTATTTCCTGGTTGAAGATTTTTACAGTATCCGTCAGCATTTGAGCTTTTTCGATGTAATAACGTCTCAAACTCTATAAATGTTGTGTGACAATCGCCATGATAATTGGAAGAACAATGTCACACACAAACGAGGAAATTACTATTCTTCGTTGACGTATAACATCAGGTCTATTATTGTGTTTCCTTTATTTAACCAAGTCAATTATTAACTTTTAAAGCACAAGCGGCAGGCTAATTAGTCTTCAGTGTCTTCAGCCACCATTCCAGCACACAAACTTGACCTCGCTTACTTTACGACAAGATTTTTCTCAGCTGCTGTTTTGCATTTCCCTTTCAGGTTTTATGTTTCAATAAATCATCACAACAAACACAAAGAGAATCAGAACCTACTGATGGGGGATGCTGGTTTCTGGCTTCCTCCTCTGCAGTTTGTGGTTTTGTTCTGCAGCGGTGGGACTGGTTTGTAGGACTGTCCAGTGGCTCGGTACATGGCCTGGACCCACAGCACCCGGTCCTGCTCGTCGTCGCAGGCGAACATCACCAGGTCGCCTTCTTTCACTGCGTTAAAAAACACTCGACCACCCTGCAGGCCTGAGGAGGAGGAGGAGGAAAAAGAGTAAAGCCAAAATTAGCCAGAACAGTGAACAAATAATTGTGCCTGGAGCTTCCATGAAGTTCTTTCGATGTCTACACCTTTCTTGTTGTTGCTTTGTTTTAGTTGCTGTCATCAACTGAAGGAAATCTTGGCCGACTAAAATGACACCTACCCATCAACCAATCAAATGGCGGTGGGGGAAGAACATTCTTCATGTTAAGATTGTCTTGTATTAAATTATTTTAACCTCATTATTTAAATCAGTATTTCCATTGTGATATCATTTTTCCTTCTTGAAGAGAGAGGAGGCTTCACATCCAGCTCGGCCTGGGTGTCGCTTTAACAACTGGCGGAGTTTAGAGCCGTGGAGCTATCGATGGATAAGCCTGCTGTTCTATTAGACAAAAGGCATAAACATGTTCATATGCAACATATTCACAATTAAAGACTCAAGCTTCTAATGTGAAAGCTGGCAAAGTTAGCCTACTTTATCTCGATGATAAGCTCTGTTAGTTATTGAGCTGTGATATACAAACACTGTTTGCAAAGTGTACACTCGATTTTTTTGGCCAGCTCTACACAAGGTGCAGTCACATCGACGATTTATTCGACCCGGTGTCAGTTAGTTTGGAGCCGACCCAAGTAAAACACTAAAGTTAAACAAGTGAGACCTTGCAGCTTCCATTAGATTAAAGTTGTGATAATAGAGGGGTAGTCTGTTCCTCCTACCACTTAAAACTATGGATTCATCCTGGAAGTTGTGGAAAATATAATTAAGTCTATAACCATTTAAGCCATGTGTTCAGATATGTTTCATATGCACGCGAAACATTTCAATCACATTTGCTTACATATGATCAGAACATTGAAAGAAGCATCACAATAATGACACTTTTCTTCCTATTAAAGTAGTACTGGTAATTGTGTGACCAATGACAAAACGACCAGCTGAACGGTCAACCAGGAGACAACAGCTCGAGTATTAACATTGCTGATGATTTGGGGCGTGTCATGTGTGGTGAGTATTTTCAATATATTAGTTTTACTCTTAATTAGTGATATAAATGAATGAGCAGCTTCCTCGCAGTCCTCCATTATTTCCTCTGGGGTTACCGTACATAACCAACATTGTGTCACTTTGTCTGGTCAGCTGATTAATCAGAGCAGACTGGGATTCTTGGGAGGGGGGCATTGAGGAGGCTTTTGGACTGAAGAGGTGCTGTAGGAATGTATGTGTATGATCCCAAAAAACGTGTTATTAGAACATTAAAGCACCTCAAAAATAAAACCTGCAAAGGAGCATAATGCAGGCTCTTAAGTGTTGTTTTTATTTAATATTCAGTTATTATATTAGCAGTGGTAAACCAATGCCATCAAGTGCAGCTGTAGTTGTTGTTTTGTATGCTAACAACATAATCAGTGTTTCATAAGTGCAAATTACAAGGGTTTTAATGTCTAATTTCCAGTGTTGTATTGGATGCAAAATTTGTACTAGAATATTGACAGTTAACCTCAGGAACATGTTTAGGGGCACTGATTTACAGAAGGTACTAGAACAGGGGCTAGCCAGGACCAGACATCTGAACTGTGGCAGTGACTTGATGAATTGTGGAGGACGATCTTACAGCTGTTACAGACCAACTGTAAAGTCAATGAATTTGTACGAGTGGGGACATTTGGATAGAGGCACCGAGGCCTAAAACAGGACTGGCAATAAAATGATGATTGTATTTGTACTTGTACTTTATCAATACAGTCAGAAATTTGTTCAAATAAGTGTTTTATAGTTTCATTTAAATGCATCAGATTCAAACTGCCACAAAACAAACAGCAAAAGTTGTTAAGTTCAATTCAATGAACAAATAAGAAGTCATCCTCAGATGTATGTTGTGTGCATGTATGTTGCAGGCGTGTACCTGGCTGAGGGTCGCAGTAATCCACCGTGTAGCCTTCCAGTTGCATCAGCTCCTGAGGCTCAGCCTTCTTCTCTCTGTAGCTGCACATGGCAAATGTGTACTGGCTTACCTGCAGGACAAAGGCGACACACATTGAAGACACTGAAGCTCCTTAAATTTCCAGTGCATTTTTTCCCCACAGAGATTTTAAACTAATGCAGTCGGTTCAGCCTGAGACAGTGACTTATCCTGACATATGCTAAATAAAAGTGCACAGCCTGTTCTGATGCATTTATATCTCATTTCTATGCTTTGTCCAGCTGAGCCTTTGGTACTTAAGGCCAAAAGCAGATGGAAGAAAACCTTCCAGTACGAAGAACCATCAGCATAGTTTCACCAGCATTTGCTCAAAATACATCATTATATGTTTTTTTAATTTCTTTCAGTTTAACTGCAGCAAACTCATATCAGCTTTGAACACATAAAGAAACAGAATTCCTTCTAAAAACACAACAATCCTTATCCTGATCCAGTCTTAACTTTACCTCCAGCACAACTGTGCAACATGGACAACTGAGGGCATTACTCCGCTGCTGAGGCAGCTCCCACTCTGCTGGACAGCAGCATTAATGACCTCCAACACTGATGTTGGATGAGAAGATCTGGTTCACATTCTTCTCCACCAAAGTGGGAATATGGACATTAGAAAGAACTTTTCTAAATGAACTGCACCATTAAAAAACAAAAACATTGTCAAGCACTTGGTTCAGCCATAAATAAACAGATGATATTCAGTGCAGAGATTCTATCTTTTCACGCCTTTACAGAACTTTTTCTAACAAAATTGTCACAAAGAGCAGTGAACAGAGTTTAAGCTCACAAAAGACCATTTAATTTAAATGTGCATTCTTGCCCTACAAAGATCCAGGGCGATCAGTAAGTGCTCAGAGAGTAAATGACAACTCAGGTAAAAAAAGGTGTCAAAGAATATTGCAGAAACTAAAACACTATTAACTGTGTGTCAGTAGGACTCTAGGGCTCAGACGAGGGCTTGAAAAAATAAGTTTCAAGTACAGCGGCTACTGTGATGTTCTTTAATAACCTATTAATAACATTGTATTTTTTTCCCCCTAATTCCTTTCTCTTGTGTAGCCCTTCCATTTAAGTGTTTCAAATAAAAATTAAAAAAAGAATAAAAGAAAGAAACAAAAAGAAAAGAAAAAAGGGAAATGAGAGTTTATGAAAGAGAACTGCCTCAGTATGAGGACGTGTTCGTATGAAGGCCTGAGGACTGATGCAAAGCATTTTACAGACAGAAAAGCTTCTTATTTTCACTGCTGCTGGATTTGAGGAAAACTATGTCTGAATCAGAACCTGGAATAAATGTGGATCAGCAATTTATTCATGGCAGTCATTTGCTGTTGATGTGCTTCAGCTTTGACTTTCAGTCTCCAGCAGCTCTCTGATCATAAGACACAAGATCCACATCAGATCAATACAAGTCATCTGATCTCACTAGGTTTGTACCTGAACAAGAACAAAATATCTTTTTTTCCACCGTTTCCAGACTCTCTGTCCCACAGCATACAGGTACCTGAAACACAAACAAAAACATAACATCAACATAAAGGAAACTATAGAAACTCCTGCCTGAATTATATTTGATTTCACAGGTGTAAAGTCTGAAACCACCAGAATTAATCAGGTGTGAAATGCGTTTCACATTTAATATATATGACAAATGAATGGCGTGTCTAATCGTTCAGATTAAAAGCAAACATATGTATCTCATATTGAACACCACAACAATTAGACACGTCATCAGTGTCAACGTTTGAAACAGCGACACGTTTTCAGATTATATGATCTTCACCAGCAGAATGAATTTGGCTACTTTTCAGAGAAGCACTATTTCCAAGGTCAAAGCTGAACTTCAACCTTTTGCTCTGTGCTTTCAAACGATATTTAGTGTGTCAATTATAATTCAAAACAGGTCAGTGTCATTAAAAATACAGCTGCCGTTCAACGAGTGAGTTTTAAGGAACCACACTGAGCTTTCTGACCAACATGGACGACAAGTCGTTAACTTAGAAATGTTAATATGAACATCTACAGTTCCAAGGAAGAGGGCAAACTCCAGCAGCTCATGAACACCATGTAATATGATTGAAAGCTCTAAAACAAACTGTTAAACTGACCTTGAGGTGAGATTGTTTTGTCGAATGTAAAACGTGCTTCACATGCGATGAATTCACTCGTGGAGTTTAATAAGTGACTAACTGCAGAATTGTTTCACGCAGTCTCCCTTTAAATAACACATTTGTTTTATTTAGTGTTTTCCTTCAATTTTTGCATTCTTTTCTTTCCCTCCACTTTGCTGAATCATGCTTTTATGTGTTTCTTTCCGAGCTTCAGCTTTAAAATTAACTGACAAATAGTTTGATCAGTGATAAATCATTGTAGTCATATCAATGAATTGGTTGCTTTTCTGTGTTTGACATTGACTGAGTCTTTAGGGTTTGGACTGTTGCTCGGGAAAAAGATGCACCACAATTAACTCATAGGTTTAAATTATATATATAAAAAAAAAAAGAACAAAGAAGACAATTAATGGCACAGATTTGAAATTCACAATCGATACTTTATCTACTTAGATCAAGCCACCTTTCAGCCACCTTATATGTATTTTCTTAACATCTTGCTCAAGCTGCCACTTTCATTGAACTGTTGAGAGTACAGACATAATGTTAATAATTTAATGGAAATGACAACAATTAGAAGTGTTTAAGATTCCAAATGATCGGATCCTGTTGGTGTCAGAATCCAGTTTCAAGCACTTTGATGCTTCACATCAAAATACATCTCCAATTTGCAGAGACTTTTTCCTTTACTCCACTACTTATTATCACATTAATGTCCTCCTCTAATATGTAACTAAAGGAATAAGTAACGTGTTCTGAGCTGAAAGAGGCCACGACACAGACAGAAGCTCATTGAGGAAGTCTTGAGGAAAATGGAAGAATGACCAGCGTGGCCTCTCAATCAATGGCTGCTCCCGGGCCTCGTGAAGCGTGGGATACAGGCAAGTGCAAGTGAGGAAAATCAATCGATGGCGAGACCTCTTTCTTCAGCCCTGCTGCCCACCCTTAAAGAAAAGGCCTCCAGTCAAGGCTGCGGTGTGTCTGGACGGAGAATCTGGGCCATTCCACATGACTCCGGGTTAACATGTGGCACCGCTCACCAGCCACTTGTGAAAATTATTTGGTTGCCTGTCCTCCTCCTCCTGTAGTTTCAAACATCCATTCAGCTGCACGACGACACAGCAATGAACTGCTGACGCCAAAGTGTTCACTGCAGGCATTTAACAGTCCTACCTGCACAAAAACATCCGTCCTTAACTGGTCATTTAGCTGGACATTCAGACTGGAAGGGAGTTTAGAGTGTCTGGGCTGTTTAAACAAGGAAATTTACAGCTTGGTTAATCTGTATGCTCTATCTCTACATTTATGCATTCACTGTGTAAAAAAGAAAGTCAATAAAATAAATCAGAATAAGGCAGATCACTGCACAAGAATCGAGACACCTCTCATTGGTTTGGGTTTAAAACAGGTGAATTGTTCTGGTTGATTGAAGATTATGTTGGTAAGAAAAACATCTAAGACAGAATGATTTCTAGGGACAGCAGCACAAACATTCACTGCTTTCAGTTTCACCCAGTTTACAAAAATAAGATTAAAATGTTGGTAGTTGTGTTACATTGAATTCCACTGTTTTATGATCCAAGGCATCCATAAGTGGGTCTTTCTTCTGCAAGGTAAAATAATTTTACTCCAAAAAGCACTGTTTTTTGTCTTTGTCTTGCAGGGAAAAAAAAACCAAAACATTTTAATATTTATTAATAGTAAGCTATTATTAATATCTTTTGAGAAAATAGATTTATTGCAGTAAGCAGATACAGAACTATATATGTACAAGAGGTAATATTTTGAAGATTTGCAGCTTTGCTCTGTAATCTCACCACAGTGGCTGATTTTATAGCTTTGTAAAATAAGAACACATTTTTTGGACACTATTATAATGTAAATGACATAAAGGAAATGGGAACACAATCACTCTACGGGTTAACCCTTCTGTTTTGAAATGAGATAACTGTTTGGTTCTAAGAAAATAGCATTTTAGAAAGGGAATCATTTCCACTGCAGAAAGGAGAGTGCACTAACTACTTCAATA